>NW_005842560.1:602278-635099 GCF_000455745.1 Alligator sinensis | reverse complement strand
GGGGGGGGGGGGGGATGCTAGAGCAGCCCTCTCTTCCCTTGCACACAGCTGAGCTGAGCTGAGCTGAGGAGGTGTGGCCAGGCCCTGGCAGGACACTGTGACTAGGGCGGGATTCACCCCTTGATAACAAAGCATTTATTAGCTCTGTTATCAGCATTTAACACCCCATCAGAAAACAAAGCCTCGCCCACTACAAGCGCTTCTTAAAAAGCTTTTTCCAGCCTCTGGCTTCTTTACTCTTTATTCCATCCAGGGACAGCACACACACCAACTGCAGATGCTTCCTCAGCCTGACAAAGGGTTTTTAAACCCAAAAGCTTGCTAAAAATTTTTTTTCCAACTATTTAGTTTGTCTAATAAAAAATATCAGATTTACCCAAGGAACCTTGCCTGCCTTTTCTGAAGGAAGGAGTGCAAGGACATTACCATCTGAGCTGCTGATTACCTCCAAAAAGCCCAAAGAGGACACTGTCCTATCTGCTTTACACAGCATGCTGGCTACAGTCTGTGCTTTGGGAAAGAGGAGGAAGGGATCTCTGCTTAAGCAAGGAGTGGTGAGGGAAGGGGAGGGGGGCACAGGGAAGCGAGCAGACCCTGCTGTGCCTGCAGGTCTCTGCCGGAGCTCCAGCCAGGGAACAGAGGGGAGGGGCCAGCTCTGCTTTGGAGCAGAGAGCCCCGCCCAGCCCAGAGAGCATGCTGGGGGGGAGGGGGGGGCTTAGCTTAAAACAGCAAAAGGTCTGGGACAGACATTGCATAAACCAGTTTGACCCAAATCAGTTACGTCTGATGCTACATTCAACCAGGTTTATCTCAAACCGGTTTCAGCCATTTTCAAATTGGTTTATGTGCACTGAACATCTGTTCTGTTACAGGTTTAAGCCAGTTTCTGATCACTTAAACCGGTTTATGTGTACTGTCTGTTCCTACTTAATGTATGTGAGTTATCTTCTGTTATTTAGAATGAATACTGAAAGTTGGCAAAATGCAGAATCTGCCTTTGTATCAGTGCTGGGGAAATTATTTTCAGGACACATGTAGCTTTCAATCAAACACACAGTTTTTAGTAATTTGCTATTTTGAGGAAACGCATCTGCACAGCATTCATGAAGAGCTGGTCTTTTGTTTGTGGGTGTGTTTCAAAACTCTCCCACCAGAGCTCAGTAGCCAGCTTGTTAACATTAGCAGCAGCATGTTACATGGGAGAGATGTGGAATGTGACTTTCTGATTGAAAGTCCATGGGATTTAGGTTTCTAGGGGACTTGCACACTTTTGAAAATTCTGTCCCTGAAAATAACATATAATATTCTTCTCTGCATTCAGGAACTTAACAAAGACAGTAGCAATGAGAATGGATTCTCTTTTTTTAAATCAGCAGAATAAATACTTTGTTGCAGTGTTTGTCACAAAGAAAGCTGCACGCATGAATTTATGACAAAACACTGTCTAGAATGCTGTTTGGCCAATGCTTGTAATGTAGCATGTGAATTAGCTTTCTGTGAGACCTTGCAAAAAGGTGTATTATTATTTTTGCTGTTGTTCTTTCTTATTAACAAATGAATTACAAACTTCAGCAACATTTTCTGCAGTACCCCAAGTGTTTGAAATTATAATGTATTGCATGCATCTCTGGGGCCTTGAGGAAGCTTTGCTATTTTATTTTTCTGTACATTTAAAAAACCCAAACTATTGCATTGATCAGTGATCAGTTTTAGAAGTTTAACTTGAGTTTTCATTCACATTTTAAAGGATCAGTCAGACAAGCCTGTGATGGAAACTCTGAGCATGCCCTTAGGTACTCTGACCTCCTGTGAACAGATTATCCATAACTGTTATGGCAACACAAATGTAAAAGCTTAAAGCTGCTGAAGCCTTTATGCTTTAAGTTCAGAGGCATTAGTGCCATCCTTTCCCACAGACAAACTGCAGCCATGTACTTTCAGTGTGAATTGCTCTTATTGCACGTCAGCAGAGGGTTGCAAAAGCAGAAGGGTGCACAGTGCTTTTCTCTGTAAGAGGCTGAATTTGAATTGGATACAGAGGGGTGGCTTCCTGCAGGAGATGGCAGAGCTCTAGAAATCTAAAAATGCAATGAAAGCCTGTCATTTGCAAAGCAACACACACGCTTCCTTATCCTCATTGAGGGGCTCTGTGGGAGGGAGCTGTGCCTCTCTCTCTTTTGGGAAAGCAAAGGTGAATTTTGTAATAAAAGGGATGCAGCTCTGGAAAGAGGGGAACTTCTGTGAAACACCGCCTCTTGTATTTCTACTGATATTTGTGTGGTCCTCCATGCTACAGTCTTCTCTGTAAACTGATTCACTTAAATATCGTAACTGGATTTTATCTGGGAGATCCTTCCTTAAGAACCTAAAATATTCTTCAGTGCTTCTGTGTCAGTACTCCCTACTGGCCTTGGACATCTTGCCTGCAGAACAAGAGCAGAAGTAATCAGGTCAACTGGAGGAGAGAGCTCCACAGTGAGGGTTGCAGAGGAGATTTTTTTTCTCAATATTTCTGAGTCTTTCCACCCTCCAGAAAATGTGTATTTTAGGCACAAAGTTAAATTATACTGTGACAGCCAGTATCATGGCTGTGTATAGACGTTACATTTTTCTAGGTTTAATCCAGATTACAGCCGTCACTATATACAGATGGACATCTGTAGTCCGAATGAAAATTGGCTCCAATCTGAATGAATTGAGGATTAAAGTTAATGCAGGATAGGACAGTCCAAACTGGGCAATTTAAACTGTAGTAACGAACATGTAGATATAGCAGGTAGCTAGTTAGGGGTTTGCTGTTGCTTGTGCCCACCACCCAGTGTAGCACCAGATGCCCCCTGCTGTTTTTGCAAAAGCTCAAGCCCAAATCCTTAACCCTAGGCATACTTACCACATACTGGCTTTACAGAGCTTTAAAATCAGATGAAAAGGAAATCTCTCGTTTCTACGTAGTAGAATTCTACTAGTGTTAAACTAACAAGCAGAAATGGTATTGCAAAACACATAATAAGCAGGGCTGTCGCAGTTAACTTACATGATTACCACAGACACAAATTAACCGGTTAATTTTTCATTGCGTTAATCACACACATCATTTTGACCAGTGGTGTGGACCAGCTCCAGACCAGCCAGAATCCATGGGCACAGCTCTGATCCCATCCTGCCTTGCACCTGCTTTAGACTCACCCACCCACGCTGAGCAGTGGCAGTGGCCAAGCAGAAGCTGCTACTTGGCATGGGGGAAAAGCGGCCCCTCTCCCTCACTGCTGCCAGGCCCTTCTTGCTGCAGCCGCCCAGAGCCTGCTCCCAGGCTGCCCTGCGGCTCCTCACTGCTGCCATCAACACTTCCTCTGGGCCACCCAGGGGAGAAGCAGTGGCAGTGCAGAGGAGCCTCAGGCAGCTTGGGCACGGGCTCTGGGCAGCTGCAGCAGAAGTGCCGGGCAGTGGAGAGGGAGAGGGGCCCTTTTTCCTCCTTGCTGAGCAGCAGCTTCTGCCTGCCCGCTGCTGCTACTCAGCATGGGCAGGTGAGTCTGGAGCAGGCACAGGATGGGCTGGTGTTGGCATAGGTTGCAGCTGGTCCTTTCCAACTGGGGTGAGGCCGAGCAGGTGCGAGTCAGGGCTGGGGCTGTGCACTGTTGATGTTGGTGGGGAGGACCCATGGGGCGCACGGACTCCAGGCTGTTGGGTGGGGGGATGTTGACTACTGTTTAACTGCGCAATTAAAATTCCGATTCGTTGCAACTATTTTTTTTAATCTCACAATTAATTGTTATTAATTTTTTTAATTGTTTATCAGCTCTCATAATAAGGTTTAGATATCTTAAATCATAGTGTCATATATGTAAAGGAGAGCCAGTTTAAAACTCCAAAATACTGAGTTCAGTAATGATAGCAGTTTGTGATCCCACAGTTCTGTTTGTTTTTCAAACCACAAATCAGAAGAGCCCTAAAATCCTGACCTCCCTTCCCAAAAGATGACATTTGGAAGAAAACACAGCTGTGGAAAAGAAGCTTGGGTTTATGAAGAAGAGCAGCTGAGTAACATGAAATTTAAAAACATAAACTAAGAAACAACATAAAACATAACTGCTTCTAGCAGCTTGAACTCCATTCTCACATTTAGATTCGCCATTCTTAGTTTATTTATTTACATAAAACAGTACAATAAAATGGACAATAAAATTGCATGTAGTAGAATAACATATGTGCTTTACACGTTTCGCTAAAAGCATACACTGATGATGATATTTATTATTTGATTTACCAATTTGTACTCAGAGGCCATGTCGACATGAGTGTGGGTGTTTAGTTCCCTGGAGACAATTAGTAGCAGTGCACCTTGTGCCACCACTAGTTGTCCCCAGGGAATACCTGTGCCACATGCCCTCTGGCACATGGCAGGTTGCCCTGGGTGGGGTAGGGGAGGCTGGAGCTAGCACTGGGCTGCAGGAGGCTGGGGCTAGCCCTCTCGGGGTTGCAGCAGTGGCTTCTCAGAGCCTGGCCAGCAGCCAGAACATGATTCTGGCTGGTCAGGCTCCAGGTTTTAGCACTGCCCCCATGTGTGCCATTCTGCCTTTTTTTTGTGCTTGTTGTTTTAACCCCTGTATGTCCAGGGGTCAAAAAACCCCACCACGCTGCTGCCTTACAGCACAGAGTACGGATGAACGTGCACTATGTGGTGCTGCAGACATCTGCAGCACCACATATTGCATGGCCGTGCTCGTCTGGATGTGGCCAGATAGCACTTAGGAGCTCAAGTTGTGCAGCAGTCTCTTCTGGTATTATGCAGTGTACAAACAAAGAACTTAGATGTTTTTTCCTCCCAAAGAATGTATAAGGCAATAGAGTAAGAACCTTGTTTACTGGTGAAGTAAACTACAAAAGAAGAAGAGCTCAAGTCATCGGAAACCACAAATGGGAATATCAGTTCTCTTTCTTATTGTCTTGAAATCTGAATAGAACTGGAGAAATGAAATTTTGTAGATAAACACTTTATCTAAACACATAATTTTGGAGTGTTGAAACGGAGATGGAGAGAATCTTGAAAACTGTGTACAGCCACTCTCTGACTCATTATCTTTTGATAGAAAGGATCTGACAAGCCAAAAACCTGGTCTTTTTTAGTTAGGTCTGAAAATGGCTTTTTCCTACTGCTGATGAATTTGACCCGAGATGAATTTCAATTGATCTCCCAAGAAAACATTAAAGTCCGTAAGTGATGTAGTGGGAGGCACTTATTTTTCCTTTCTGTATTCATATAAATAAGCACTGAATGTGGCTGTTCAGTTTCTTGCACGTAGCGAGCATGTCTCTCTGTGTTGCATGGTTGCTACTCTGCTAACATAGATGCTTCGATATCAAAACAACTGGAGGTATGGACTGGAGTGAGCCAATTCTCTTGAACACAAAGGAAAAAGGAGTTCAAGTAGTAACTATCAAGGGAAGAGAAAAGACTAAAAGTGAACAATAAAAAAAGCAAACTGCATAATGGAGTCGTTCTGCAGTCAGTGTCACTGCTGACCATGTTGGTGCCTCGGGATTACCAAACAGACATAAGACTTCTATGACGTATCAAACTGGTGCAGTGATTCATCTGATGTTGTGCTGCATAAGCACACTGCATACTAAAAACTTAACCTCTACATATGAGTGTTGAGTATTTGGTAGTGTTGCTGAAATAGGAAGGTTTTACTTTACACCATGACGGAAACCAGTATATGGCGTGCACTCTTTTACTTGCTGGCGATGGAAGGAACTTGCAGAGGCAGACCGCTATGAGAGTATGTCTTCAGTGCAAAGTTGTTATAGGCTCTGACCCAGTTCTGTTGTTAATCCCCTCTCCTGTCCACAAGCAAAATTCCTCACCTGTATTTTCAGCTTGGGCTAGCTGGTTCACCTTGGGGTCCAGTATTTAGCCCAGGCTCACCATTTTCTTTTCATGGTGGACTTGGGCTAAATCAGGAGGATGCTGACAGTCCTCAGGTTCCTTCCTATAATTTCCCCTCTGGGCCTGGCAGGATAGATGAAGTTTTCTCTCAGTTCACTGGGAAAATATTACCCAAGGCTCAGCTTTTACTGCAACACAAAAGAATCCAGGGTATTCCCACAAAAGATCTAGCGACAGTGGATGCACAGGACACAGCAACTGAGGTACAGCTTGATAATATGGCTGCTCATCCAGGCTAGCCCAACTTGGGTGTCAATCACATTATTAACTTTTCAGTGAAGATGTACCCTGGGGGCTTCCTAGGGTATGACTAAGAGAGAAGTCCGATAATTTCACATTTACTGCCTTTGCAAAGGATACTACATTTAATCAACTGTAATTGCTTCTTATCATGGTTTTGTTCATAAAATTAGATATTAGTTCAAAATATCTAAGGATTCACTGTGTCTTACAGTCATTACTATTAGGTAGTGAAGTTGTACTAGGTTTTTCAGCTGGGTCGCTCTGCTGGCTTGCACTGGCACTGGTTATGCCTTAGCTGAAATATTGTGTCTAGTTCTGGACAGTGCATTTTAAGAAAGATGTAGAAAAAGTGGAGAGAGCCCAAAGGTAAATGACAAAAATGATAAAGAGGTTGGAATGCAAACTGTATGAGGAAATGTTGAAAGAAACAGGTATATTTAGTCTGGAGAAAAGGAGATCAACAGGAGGTGAGGAATAATAGCTGTTTTCAAATATTTGAAAAGCTGCCATAAAGAAGAGGGAGAACAGCTGTTCTTCCATGCCACAGAGGGCAGGACATGAACCAATGGGCTTGTACTGCAGAAACGCAGGTTTAGATTAAATCTCGGGGAAAAAACACTTTCAAGCTATAAGAATGATGAAACAATGGAACAAGTCACTTAGGGAAATCTCCCTCAGTGGGAGTTGTCAAGAAGACCACTATGAGCCACTATGAACTGGAAGAGGCTACTCAGAGAGGTTGTGAAATCTCCATCCTTCAATAATTTTAAGAGCAGTTTAGATAGGCTCTAGACTAAGACGATTTAAGGGAAGGCAGTAAGGCACTTTATACACTAACTCATTCAGAGAGACGTGACATTTCATAGGCTGCAGCCTATTTCATCAGATGAAAGTTTAGTCAGGATGATTCTTCCTTGAGCTGGGGTTTGGACTAGATAATGGCCTGAGGTCCCCTTCCAACTCGACTATTGTATGACTCTAAGACAGCGGAGGGTATCTGTCTAGGATCCCAACACACCTATGCTTCGAAGATATTTAAGAGGTCAAATTATCTTCTGAAAGGCATTTAATTCCTCTGATTTCTCTTTATTTATCCATACTAGATATGTGCTCACATTACAGACAGTTTAGAGTGCTAAATCTTTCTACATTTTATCACAAATCCCTTTTCCTTTCTTTTTCCTTTCATAGGGATTTATCACTGTTGTGCTTACTTTTCTCTTGCCTCTGTGTAAATGCTGGGGATATAGATTTCCCTCTGTGTTGTCTGCTTCTTACTTGGTCTTTGATCTCTGGACTTTGATTAAACTTATCCCCCTGTGGCTCATGTTGTGTTGTTGCTGGTAAATAGGTCCATTTTCATTTGATTTTGTTAGTGCACGCAAAGGACTTATAAACTTTCTTTTGAAGTCTTTATCGATTTATTTTACCTGTGTACAGTGTAGGCCAGGGGGTCTAGACTCTCTAATTTGGCAATCCTCTTTCTGTTCTGTAAGTTTTAGATAATTGTGCCTTCTATGTTTCCTTTTTTTTTCCTTTCCAGGATCTCTTCCACGTGATTGTTAAACCGTGCTCCATTTTAAACGATCTTCCAGTTATCCTCTGTCCTCTCTTGATAAGATAGTGGATGCCTTTATGTCCTCTGTTTTGCTCTTGAAGAGAAAAACAGAGGACATAACGGTGTCGGATTTTGTATCAATAGAAGACAGAGGACAGAGTAGCAGAAAACCAAAATGTCCTCTATGATGGCCACCCTAGATATTACCTGTTTCAAGTATAGAGGAAGCCAAGCTATCTCAGAGGTCACTGTTTGCTACCCTATCACAAAAGCTTACATTGCTAAAGGTAGCCATTTTATATTTTGAGTAACACACTGGGTTTTTCTAATTCTTTGTCAGTTTTGCATTTATTGCATTTTTTTGATCCATTAGTACTGGGCATTGAAAGCAGCTTGTATATTTTTGCTGTGTGCCTAAAATAAATATTTTCTTTTTGATATACAGTGATTGGAACACGCAAACGTTTCACTCAGAACAGAGATTGAAATCTATTTTCCATTGCTTTGTTGAGAACAATGACGTTCGCATAGTTTGGAACAAAACTTTAAATTTCTTCTCTAAGCCATGAAGGAGAATGGGGACTTGAGTCTTGTGGTAAAGCCACTGCATTTGGGCTGAGGCGATCTGACTGAGGAGATCTTAGGTGCGTGGGAAGATTTGATATAGGAGTTATCAGAAGGAGCTCTGTGGATCAATGGTGGTTTACAATGCACAGTTTGAGAATTACACGCACAGAAAATGTGCATGTCAGCTTCCTTATACATCAATATCCACATTTAAAAAAAATGATCATTAACTTCAGCTCTGGCTGCAGTTACTCAGCACTTACAAAAATCAGGGCTGAGGTGTCTCAAGATGGGAACCGAAATATAGAAGTCCATAACTGAAAATATTTAGCTAAACTATGGAAAAGAGATTGCTGAAACATGCACTTCTCCAAATTAAGAGGTTTCAGTTTTGTCACCTGCATAGTGTTGATTTCTCCACTAAACCTGGTCTGTATTTTTCAGAAGGCAGGGTAGATTTGAACCTAAATTGAAGATCTATATAAGATTAGAGTGTCTTTCTGGAGCTGTTGTCAGATCAATGTTCATTCATTCTTACATGTAGGGATCACCCTGTCTGTGCAGTATTGACAGGAGACAGACACTCTATGCAGGTGATGTTGGTAGAAATGCAGGTGAGTGAACTTGGAGGTTACAGTCTATGTTATTTGATCCAGTGATTAGGTCATCTATATTGATGTGGGGCACAGCAGGTATCTGAGTCCATTGCAAGGCCTGATACCTTGTTGAGAATGGGAATTAGGTAGCCTGCTGCTTGAGAGATGTTGTTTGAGGTTGGGGGGCTGCCTGTCCAGGTTGGAGCAAGATCTGAGTCTGACTTTGTTGATTTGGAGTGGCTACAGTTTGAGAATTATATTGTAGGACTCTTTCCTACAGATCCTTAAGGCTTGCATCCCCATCAGTGGGATCAGGGCAGATACAGTTGTAAAGGAGAACGTGCCTGTCAACAACAGATTTAGTGGTGTGCTTAGGTTGAAAGCTGGTGGCAAGAAGATAGATGTATGGAGCAGTCAATAGGTTTCTGATGCAATATGTTGGTGATGTGCCCATTGCAAATCTTCACTGTAGCATCTAGGAAATGATTTTGCTGGTGGGACTGTTCCAGAGTTAGTTTGATGGAGGAGTAGAAGTTGTTGAAGTCCTGGTGAAATGCCTCTAGACATCCCTTCCTGTGTGTCCATACAATGAAGATGTCACTGATGCACCTTATGTGTACATCATACATGTCATCTCCTGTAGCAGAACACTTTAACCTCCCAGGACACCACAGGCACATCACCAGTGCCCCTCTGCTGTCTACGCTGGACAGCTGGGGTAATCCTTATGTATAAAAATGAACAAACACCAGGCTGACATCAGCTCCAGAAAGACACAAAGGCCTGTGGCAGAACACTTGAACGTCCCTTGACTCTCCATCACTGACCTCAGGGTAGCTGTTCGTTAGCAGCAAACTAAAAAAAATGACTTGAACAAGAAATCATCTGTAGATGGGATGGTGCTAAGTATGGCTTACACAGGAACTATGGCTTCTTATCCCGTTACTTGGATTAGCTTTTGTGACCCCTTTGTTCCTATGGGCTCTTTGCCCTGTATGCCTCTTCCAGCACTGCCCCCCTCCCACCTTGCCTTTTGTATTCAAATTGCTCTTTCCACCCTTCTGTGCATGTTCTTTCACAGCACTGGATGTAGTGAGCTCCAGCTCACAGAAGCTTATACTATATATATCTCTAATTTAGTTAGTCTATAAGGTGCAAATATTCTCTGCCTTCTGCTTGACTTCAGAATTGCAGCTAACTACCTGTCTGCATTTTTTCATTTTATTTATTGTAATACATGTGCAATAGCTGTAATTTTAAAATGTCTTCTATATTACAAATATTTTAAAAAGTAAAGCAGCTGAGTTTAGTGGGTGATATACAGGGGAAAGTGTTTTGCTAGCTCTCAGGTTAGCAGTCAGGCTGACTAGAAGCTCCTTGACTTACCCAGCTTTTGAGAGTCTTGTTTCTACCAGGCACGTGTTTTATAGCCATCTTTGGTAAATAGCTGTGTAGGTTAAGGACATCATTTTTACCTTTCAGTACAAGAATAAATTTATGGTCAAGGATATGCCCAGATATAGGATTGGAGAGGTCTCATCTACTTCCCCTCCCTCCATTTTGATTTTTTTCCCCCTTTTTTTTCAACATTTATCTTTCCCAACTTCTTTGAAGTTGTTCTGCAGGGCTCTGCATTCCTCCTTTCTGCTGTTGGTTCCTGAGGAATGCAGAGCCCTGCAGAACAACTTCAAAGCAAGGGCTTAAGGAACAAAAGAAACCTGCCCTCCCTCCCAAGTGATGAGAGAACAACAGACCGAGTTCACATCTGCTTTGAGGAGATGTCTCAGCCTTGTTCCACCAAATGCGAAAGCATCACAATTGAAATGGAAAGGGCTACTGAGGACATAGAACTGTAACATTTGTCCGTGGGATGTCATTGCATCTGTAGTTCCCATTTTTTTAATACAAGCTAAAACAAATGCTCTGGGCTAGTTATAAGAATATGAGCTGAACATACGGATTCAATAGTGTCGCTTAGAACTGAACCTCACTGACAGATGTGACTTCCTTGCCGATAGGAAAGTCTAATGAAAGGAACCATGTAAGTTTGCCCGTCATCACTGAATTGAGAGCCATAAGCTCAGAATCCCTGCAGTAAGACAACCTGGAACATTTTGTTATTATTCTGATGCATTATTGCTTCTAATGCTTGGTGGGAGGATCAAAGAGATAGGTAATGTATATTCATTTATATGCCTCATACTTAAAATTGTCCTCTAGTTTGGGTTTATATCTGCATATGCCTATTATCATCATGATTGTTATCGTTGAACAAAACAAGACATTATCCCAGCTGTCTGCTTTGGTCAGCAATGATTTTCTAAATTCACCTGCACAGATTTTTACATGTGCAATTATCCCCAATTTTCAGAGCCTGGAGACTCTCCTTCCATTTTATAAAGAAAAGCAAGACGTGTTCATTATGATTGCTTCTAGAAAATAGCTTTTTGATTACATAGGGCACCCTAGTTCTTCTACTCCAGCCTTCAGCTAACTATTCTCTGTCAGCAATAGAGAAATGATCTGGGTCGACTGCACGGGTCATTACAATAGCACTAGAATGGTTAGCAAAAATGCATTTTTGAAAGAGTGAAGGTTTTTAAGAGACTGTTTCTTCCTTAGTCCACAAGATCCTTTAGGGTTGCCTGACTGGCCATTTGCAGTTTTCCTCTCAAGGCTAGGTATTTTTTGATTCTTCACTGAGCACAACTTATATCTCAAGAACATGTGTGTTACTCTACAGTAGTCGTTTCATTTTTCTCAAGCAATCCCACACCTCCGTAAAATACTTTTAGAATGAGAAAGCTGCAATGTTTTCTATATACCAATACCATCGATTTTTTTTTCTTTAATAAGCAAGAGAATTGGATTGGTCTCTTTGTCAGAGTGGCTTTGCCACCAGAACCTTTTGACTCATAGTGTTATCTAGATGACTCTCAAAGCATCATGTTGGGCTGGATTCAACTCTTTTGTTAGCAGGTGTTTGATGAATTGATTGATTACAATGCAGCTGATCCCCTTTTACCTGGGCTGAATTTGTCCCATGACCTCAAAATGCCATGTTGCTGCTTTAAAGAACTGTAGGTGCCCTGTGAGCTGCTGGATCATTCACTGGAAGTCTTAAGATTTCTTTAAAAATTGACTTCTGTGCTTTGCTCTCATCTGCCATTTTCCCTTT
Source organism: Alligator sinensis (assembly GCF_000455745.1). Classification (NCBI taxonomy): domain Eukaryota; kingdom Metazoa; phylum Chordata; order Crocodylia; family Alligatoridae; genus Alligator; species Alligator sinensis. Next base: position 623,010 of record NW_005842560.1, on the reverse strand, counting down.
TCAGTAGAATAAAGAAGCAAGCAGTGTATGTGCGAAAACCATGTAGCAAAGTCAAATCTGTAAGGATTTAGAAAAGAAAATATTTCTTAATAACTCTCCTAACAGTTATTAACTTCCTGGAGTAATGTGTAGAATGGCATCTACTCTCCTCATAGATTTTAACCATCCAAATCTAGAAGTCATTCATGAAGTTCAAGGTTTCCACTAAAATGAGCAACATTCTCTTCAAGCCCATGATTGTAAGTATTTCTGAAGTGGTGCAGTAGCAGTTTCAAAGTGCAGTGCTGTATTTTAATAGCCAGTTGAGATGGCTATAAAAATGCAGCACTGAAGATTAGGATCATTACTAAACTGCTGCAGAAATACTTACTGAAGAGGCAGCCCCAGCTGAATGCTATTCATCTAAATGAAATGTGACGGCAGCAGAGGAGAGAACAGGGAAGGAACTTGCACATAGGTTTGGAAGCCAAAGAGCTTTTAAGACAAATTGTTTTAATAAAGCCAAAAGAAAATAGTCTGTGTTTGCTCCTTCTACATTGAGCAAGTATAATCTCAGGTTACTCTTCAGTTACTTCTAGTTTGTTTCAGTTGGGTCTTGCTATAATGGTAGTAATGTAGAAAGGTGGTATTGATAAGCGCCTTTTACACCTTGAATTTGCTTCAGAGGCTCCCTTGAGAAAACAGGCGCTGCACATATAATTGAGATGCCCTGTATTACTGCAGTAGTCATTTAATAGGTTTAATAGTATTTATTGTAGAATGAAAGAAATTGTACACAGATCTGTATAGTGTGTTGTCTTAGGAATTCAAGACTGGGTACTGCATTTTAGGATTGTAAGTGTAGAATGTGGAAAAATACAAATCACAAGCTTTCAGGTGGCACTTGATGTCTGATTGATTTGTGTTTGTGATTCTTGTCTCTTTATATATATAAAAGAGAGAGAGTGAGAGAAGAATACACACACATACTATATATATACTATATATAGAGAGAGAGAGAGAATACACACACACACACACATACACACACACTATATATATATATAGAGAGAGAGAGAGCAGAAGTGATGCACATGATCTGTGCCCCAAGAGTTTACAAGCCAACCCCCCCCAAAAAAACAAAGCATTAAATAGTTAATGGCAGTATATTTAGTCAGGGTGGAGTTTAAAAATGGAAGACAAGTTAATGAGGATCAATACAATTAAGAATATGTTCCATGCCTATCCTGGATGACAACTCAGTGTTTGAGAGGATAAGGAAAACAAACTATGGCTGGGATTAAATATATGTATATCACACACACACATGTATACATATATATACACATATACACATACTATATATGTCTGCAAAGACAATCCGCACCAAGCCAAAGTAACAGTGTAATTTGGGACAATACAGAGTGGCAGAGTATTATTTTTTTCATAATGATATTGAGTATCTACCATTTTTACTTGAATATAAGCCAACCCCCCCCCCCCCCAATAAAATTCTATATATGGAAAATTTATAAATTTGTTATAATTTTCCAGGTATAGAATCTAAGAATTGGAGGGCTGTCTTGAATCCTCCTTCCCCCCCCCCCCCCCCAAAATGTTATAACAAGGAAAACAGTGGCTGGTGGGGATCAAGTAGCCCCCTTGCACTATACCATGCCCATTTCCTCCCCCTGCAGCCTTCCTGCTCCCCTGCCCTGCTCAGGCTCACCTCCCCACAGCCTCTCCTCCTCCACAATACTTCCCCAGGTCTCTGCCCCTTCCCCCCAGCGACTACCCAGTCCCTGCCCTTCATCCCTCCCCACCCCACTTACTGTCAGATGCTCTGGCTGCGACCTGAGCTTAGGGCCAGAGTCAGAGTCACTGCAGCTGCCTGCTCCCTTCTCTGCTTCATATACTCTGCTTTATATTCCTGTAAATGCGGTACTAAAGCAAAAAAAGTGAAGGATGCTGTTTCCTAGACTATTGTGTACAGGGAGCGAAATAAAGCCCCTCTCTGTTCAACAAGATAAAGGCCTGTGACAGTCCTCCATGATTTTACAGGAGGTGTGAGAATCATCTAGGGAATGGGGCCAACCTTTTTGGCTTGCCTGAAGGCCACAAATTAGCCTTTCACCCTCTGCCAGTGCCACTCCAATCCTTTTCCCCCCCGATTCCTCGGCTGTTTGGTTTTCTGCTCCCTGCCCTTTCTGCGACTGTGCTGCCTGTCCCCTTCCCGGGCTGCCACGTGCCGCACAGAGGCTGCCCAAACCACTTCACTCGGATGTCATGGGTTGGCCTCCCCTGATGCAGGGAATGCCAGTTTGTTCACTCTGTCTCTGTTCTTGCTTTCCATCTTTTACCTGTAAAAGGTCACTTTACAGCCCTTGATCTTGTCGCCAGAACGCTGATGTAGCATCCCTTTGCCTAATCGTATCTGGAGCGTGTTTTCTGACAAGTTGGGCACCTATGCATGGGCAGAAGCCCTTGGAACAACCGCTGTTATGAGGTTTCATTGACCTAAACAGAATATGAAAATGAAACAAGTGCTAATACAGTACAGGAATTGGACCCTGAGCTAGTGAGCGATACATAAACAGAACAGCTTTGCAGCTTAATGTTGTTTTAGAAATCCAGCATCCTTTGGGAGGCATTTCCTGGGGAGAGATCAACTTCTTTCACTACAGTGTTGCATCTTGAAATGTACCTAAACCAGCAAGGGTTTAATGAAAAAATCATATGATTTGGGGTGGGGGCTGCGTCTGATTCTTTTTGTAGGTACCCATGTGGAAATGGAATAATTATCCAGGAGATTTGCTAACTTTGACAGTGGTCTCACCCTCCTGGGAAATATTGATTTTAGTTTCCAAAATGAAAGTGGAACAGTGAGTGAAATATTATTAGCCAGTCTAGTTTTAATAATTATGTAAATTGTGAATGTTATTCTTTCACTTCTGCCATCTGAGAAAAGGAGGAGGTAGAAGGCTCTTTGAAATGGATGAAAGGCTTAGTTGGTTCAGCTAAAATTCAGCTGCCAAAATGATAAAGGGCCATTTGCAAGTAGTCTGTCTCTTCCCCTGGCTGAACATAAGTCTCCCCAATGGCCCTGTCACCCAGACTTTACCTTTATGATTTTGAAGTTTTGACTGTAATTGCAGCAAAGCTTGATGACCAAAGGGTTAGGGTTCCTGCTTTGGATTCTGTATCGATAGGTTTGAGCTATGAGGATAAGAGCCAGATCTGAATCCCTGGCAAAGATGAAAGGATTTCTCTACCTAGTATTTTAGTTTGGATCCATTGCTCGCTGCCTGAAGTGCAGTTTGTACGACAGCTTTGGCAAACTGCTTTTTCTTTGTCATTTGTGCTTCCACTTCTGGATTATTACTCCTGGAGCCGTGTCAGTTTAAAAAAGGAAAAAAAAACCCCTAGATGTGATTTGGATGAACCACCACTCTGTTTTAAAAGGAGTTTCATTAGTGGCCATTTCAGTTGTATTTCAAAGTCAATTATTATAGTGTAGATTATGATATGCTGTAGTATATTCTAGTATAATTATAGTATACATTATAGTGAAAATTACAGTATGTGATAGAGTATAAACTATTTTCCAGTCTGCCAACTGGAACGTTATGAGATTCGGGAAAGGATCTCTTTTCTTCTGCTGTAGAGAGACCCTATTACAATCTCTCTTGTATATTGGCAGCCAAGTGCTCCCCTTTCCTCTTTGTGAAGGAGTCTGTCAGTTCTGCAAGATTAAATAAATTCTTGGCTGTGACTATTACAATGTGCATTTTAACATACACTAAAAATTTTGTTAAAAGGCAAAGGTAAGGGTGTGACTCTCCTGCTTTCAGTCTAATTCACAAAATGAACAGCTTTGGGGCATTTCAGAGACAGGGAGTTCATTGTGGCACATCAGCATTAGCTGTTATTTCTGCAATCCTTCAAGAACACAAATAATTGTTCTGCCCAGATGGTAGAGTCTTTTAGGTTTTCATTGGTAATGAATGTTTTCATTGGTGGGTAGTTAATAAAGAGCAGCTTCAAATAATGGCAAGAAACCCTTCGGATTCCATTCATGATGTACATAGACATCCATCACCGAGAATTATGAAAAACACCAAATATTTTTAAGATGTTCCTAGAGGCTTTGCCTTTTGACCAATGGTAGCTCCAAGTAAGATGTCATAGCTTGTCATCGAAATCACTTATTATTGTTTTTTTGCAGTACACATTTGCAATTTTATATACCTTACAGAAAGAAAAGACAAAATTGAAATAGAAACAGAATAAATATTACAGAATAGAAAACCATAATTATTGATCTCGAACCTAGCAACAGACATCAGAAAAGGGAATTAAATTAGGAACAATGATGGTTACAGCAATTAATTCAATATAATGGCCAAGGAAGTTGTCTACATCTGTTATGGTACAAGTAACATATTAATTGACTTATTAATAGTTCCTATTTACCAGTGACATTAGTGCTGGTAGCTGATATAGTAGAGGTGAGTTTTATCCAGGTGAGTGGGATTCAGAATAATATTTAATAAACCCCAAATATTTGAGCTAAACTGTCTTGCACATTTTTTCTGTGCTTGAAAATATACTGAAAAGTCTATAGCAGCAAGTGCCACCCACTCAATAACATATTAAGAAGTGTCATTATTCATGTATGCACACTGTAACAGCCCTGAAAATGTTGGAATGAGTGATGCTTTTGAGACAAGGACCAAGTACATAGTAGTACAAATTGCCTTTGCTCAGAAAGCATGAAAGACAGCAAATCAGAAAAAGGAAAAATAGCCAAGCCTTACAGCTGTAAAAACTGCTTAGGCCTGCTGTGACTTCATGCCATTTCCCTTGCCTGTCCTCAACTGTGATTTTATACTTTTGGTTGCTTTTTGCCTTATTGCTGTCTGGGAGGAACACAAAAGGTATTATACAGAAATCCTCTTCACATCTGTTAATGTTAATTGAACATTTGAACAGGCCATTTGTAGCCTCGGCCCTTGTTTGATTACTCACATCCACTGGCACCTCCCTGATTTCCAAACTAGGGCTGCTTGTACATGTGATGGAGGTTTAATCCCCTAAATTGAAATGGTGGGTTTCTAATTGCAATGATTAAAAACTCTCTGTCAATTTAGGGGCTTCCATCACTGTTATGGTGAGGAGCTGATCCTTTTATTTTATTTTTTTCTGTGGAGCCTGCCCTCATCTCCCATGGCTGGGGGCAAGCTGCCAGCAGGCTCAGCGTCCCCTGAGCTGCAGTGGGGCCTGGTCCTCCCCTGCATGGCAGGTGGGCTGATAGCAGGCGAGTGCTGCCTTGGGGGCATTGCCACCATGGGGGAAAAGTCCGCGGGCCCCTGCAACTCAGGGCCAGCCGGCACCCATTTGATCCAGCTATTCTTCAAGCCCGCATGGGGTGTAGCTTCTGGTGAGCTTCCAGCATCCAGGCTCGGGAAAAGATTGGGATCCAGCGGGTACTGCCTATTGTGCGGGCTGGGAGCCCGCAAAGGTAGGGCGGGTACTTTTGCACGACGGACTAGAATTAGGCACGGACTCGTAGCGGTTAATTAAAGATTGTTTTACTTACACCGTAGGTGGTCGCGGTGCAGGCAGGAAAAACTTTCTTGAGTTTCAGTTACAGACAAACACAAGTGGAGTTTGCTAGCCTCCACCGAAGACACACGCACGGAGTTTGCTAGGCTCCGCAAAAACAAACACGACAGAGCTCTGGATACCCTTGACGAGCGTGCAAAACCGTAGATATGTCTTAAGAATTTAACGAATGAGACGGGAAGAGGTTGGTGGTTGATCAGGCCGCTGAACTCTGAGACACACACAAAGTTTCTGTTACTCTGCCGCATGCTCAGAGTCCCCACGAGATGGTTGTGGAGTCCTCTACAACTTGGGCGGAAACTGCTCAAACCTCTTATACGACTAGCAAGCCAATCGCTAGCCACCACATGGGAATAATTTAGAAACAGCCAATAGTGGGAAACAAATTTACATACGGGTGGCAGGAACTCCTTTGCACCGGGGTTTTCTCTCTGCAGCTGAGAATTGCACCGTGCAAAGAAAGCTCCATGTGGCGGGAAATAATTCTGCAGTGCCAAAGCGCACACACAATCATTGGGTCATGACACCTATGAGCTGGAGCAGCACCTGCACACCTAGTACTCAGCCTGGGTTGCCCCCAGGGGCACCGCTGCTGCATAGGGAAGGACTGGGCCCTCCTGCAGCTCAAAGGCTGCACAGCCCGGCAGCACCTCACGCAGGCAGGCTCTGCTGAGAAGAAAAAAAAAAAAGTGGCAAGTGGCCTGATACTTTTTTTTCCCCTGCAGAGCCTTCCCATGTCTCCTGTGGCCGGAGGATGAGCTGCAGGGGGCCCTGGTCCTTCCCTCCATGATGGCAGCACCCCCTGGGGCCACGCGGGCAGGCAGCTAGTGGGTGGGTGCTGCCTCTGCTCACAGGCAGCACCCACCCTGTTCCAACTGTTCCCTGAGCCCAAGCTGGGGCAGCACCCTCCCACTAGCAGCCCACCCAGGTGGCCCCAGGGGGCGCCGCCTCTGTGGAAGGAAGGTCTGGGGCCCCCCAAAGCTCAGGAGCTACTCAGCCCATCAGCAGCTCAGCCCCCAGCCATGGGAGATGTGAGCAGGCTCGGGATGAGGGGGTAGGGAGAGGGAAGGATCAGGCCCCTCACTGCTTCTGCCTTCAGCCTGCCTCTCCTGCGGTGGGGGGCAAGCTGTCAAAGGCTGCAACATTACAAATAACTATGTTGCAAACTAAACTACATGCAGACATGGTTTAGTTTGCAACATAGCAAATTCATTTAAATCATAAAAGACCCACACATGTACAATGTGACACAACTGAACTGGAAAAATGGCCAATTTTCGTCACGTGTACAAGTGCCCTAGGATTGCATCCTCTAGTGATGAGTGTCTCAAATAGCCTTTGTGAAGACAGTTTACTTTCTATTTGACTGGATAGGACTTCAGTACATTGATTCTAGGCCTTGGTTACTGCCTAATAGTGAGCATGCCTGCATTAACCACTAGCACTGAGACTAATGCCAAGTCTCACTTTTACATCCAGCACTTACATAGTGCTTTGGGAGAAGTTTTCCTCCAAATAAAATCATAGGCTTTTAGCTACTTTAGTGTATCCACTGAAGCAGATCTCTCAATTAAATAAATGCCTGATAATTTCAAGGTTTGGGGTGGCCTAGAGAATTCAAATAACCAGAGTGATTCTGCATACATCATCTGATTTGCATAGTTTTACCTTTCATTAAGAATGCTCTGAGGCTTTGTTGCTTACTTTTCCAAATATGAAGGTGCTGTCTGTACTTGCAGACTCCTGGAATGGTTCCCTGGCCCCTTGTTGACATGAAATATTCATCAGACATTTAATGTTAAGACCATGCTATAGACTTCCTATAGAAACTAATTGCAGGTCTTAATCACTGCTCTATCTGACGAAAAGACCTTCTTAATAAAGGTCAGGAAAACTACATCAGTCAGAGAACATCAGCTTTGTAACCTTGCCTAAAGCAATCTTACTTAGATTTAAATTCATATTTAGCACAGTCCTGTCTCAGCCTGGGCAAGCCATTGGCTTTCAGATAAACTTAGATGCTTTAGTTCATGCCTTGAAAGATCTGATATTCTTGAGTGTAGATTTCAAACATGGGCCTACGGATTCCTTTTTCTTTTAAGGGTGGGTAACTACAATACGTGTCCCTGACTAAATCCTCAGCTTGCTGTTTTACTAGACAGGGAGAGAACTACTGTTAGTGCAGAGCAGAACTGATAACTTTTTGATGTTTCTTGCTATGGTGTGTCACAGTTTGTCTTTGAATGTAGCAGAGGAGTAAACTACGGAAATGCTAAAGTGAAGTTGCATGGTAGAGTTGAAAAACAAACTAAGATTTTAAATCCATGTTGCAAGGCTTATTTATTCCAGTTCAAAAAATGAGTAAACATATGGCGTGCATGCCTACAAAGGTATAAAAGTTAAGTCCTGCATAGAAATTGCACTGAGAATATCAAATCTAATGTATCACTGGTGTAAATTATACTGGAGTATGTCATCTGCCCACAGCATATCCAAGGCCAGCTGTTTGCTTAAGGAAAAAAGGTTATTAGTTGCCCCATCTGCTCCCCTCCATGGTACTGTAATAGCTACCTATGGCAATCCCTCGTGCTTAAGGATGATCACTCTCATGAATCAAGTAAAGGGTTGTAGATGACTCCCTTGATGGCTAAGAAGGCGGATCCTAGAGCTGCAGACTCTGGCAAATGCCACAGGTGGTGGTTAAAAGGAAGATTGAACTGCAGATTTCTTGGTCTTGTTTCCTTTCTTTCCATTTCTGTTGTGTTTTTGCCTCCAGGGTAAGATGGTTGTCCTCAAAGCAAGATGTAACTTCTCTCACAAGGCATCACCATGTAACCTGTCCTGGGTTAGTTTTTCCCAGTTTGTGGTATCAGTGCCATACTTCTTGATGTTCATCTTCAGGGTGTCCTAAGCATTTCCTTTGGCCTTTGTGCATGATAGTACCAGATTTTTAAAGATGTCTGACTCACTGAAACTGGAGCGATAATCTGCCTTGAAATATCAGGGCCTAGTAGCTTGTTTTCCAGTGGTATTCAAGCTCCTCTGTCACTGAGGGCCAGATCCACATGAGGACGTAGAGTGGTGGCACTCTGCATTAGCGCAGAACTCCAATAGAGGATATTCTGAATTACAATGTTAAGTAGCCGTAATGCGGCAATGTACGAATGTAGAATTATACAGTTAGGGTTGGAAGAGATCTCAGGAGGTCACATCTAGTCCAACCCCCCGCTCAAAGCAGGACCATCCCCAACTAGATCATGCCAGCCAAAGCTTTGTCAAGCTGGGTTTTGAAAACCTCCAAAGATGGAGTTTCTACCACCTCTCTAGGTAACCTGCTCCTGTGTTTTACTACCCTCCTAGTGAGAAAATTCTTCCTAATATCTAGCCTAAACTTCCCTTGCTGCAACTTAAGACCATTGCTCCTTGCTCTGTTATCTGCCACCACTGAGAACAGTCTAAATCCATTCTCTTTCAAACCCCACTTCACATAGTTGAAGGCTGCTATTAAATCCTCCTTATGACTTCCCTTCTCTAAACTAAATAAGTCCAGTTCCCTCAGTCTTTCCTCATAAGTCCTGTCCCCCAGCCTCCTCACCATTTGTGTTGCCCTCTGCTGAACTCTCTAATTTGTCCACATCTTTTCTGTAGTGGGGGGCCCAAAACTGAACACAGAACTCCAGATGTGGCCTCACCAGTGCTAAATAGAGGGGAATAATCACTTCCCTTAACCTACTGGCAACACACCTACCAGGCATGTGCACGCAACACCCTGTTCACTGTTGCTGCTGTTGAATAATCAGTGCTTCCATGCTGGTGGTGTTAGTGTCAGTGAAGACACTGGCATTTGTGTGACTATCTTCCTGCTTTATGCCAAGGGTCTTCTGGAGGTAGTGCTGGTGAAAGTATTTCAGGCTTTTCAGGTGGTCCCTGTAGGTTATCCAAGCTTCACAGCCATAGAGAAAAATTGGGGTTACCATAGCCATACATAATAGGAGCTTTGCTTGAGTCCTGATGTTGTGATCATTGAATACATGATGATACAGTCTTCCAAAGGCAGAGCTATACTGGATCTCCTCATCAGTGTTGGTCTTCTTTGAGAGATGGCTGCCGAGGTACACAAAGTGTTCAACATTCTCCAGCTCCTGTCTGTCAATGAGGATCTTTGCTGGGATAGTTAATTGTCCCAGAACAGGTTGGTGAAGCACCTTTATTTTTCCAGTGTTAAGGGTTAGTCCTAGGCACTGGCATACTTGAGAGAAGCAGTTAAAGGCCATTTGTAGGTCTTCCTTAGTATGTGCAATGACAACACAATCATTGGCATACTGAAGTTCCATAGTCAAAGCCGATGTAACTTTGGTTTTGGCATGGAGGACAGAAAGATTGAAAAGGTTCCCATCCATCCTATACTCAATGCCAGTGCCATGTGGCAGATGGTTACAGATGGGAATCTTGATGACTGCAAGACAGATGGAAAACAGAATTGTTGCGATCATGCAGCTTGATGCTTGTTTAAATGGCAAAGGGCTCAGGACCCACTGCATAATATGGAAGCAGTCATCTGGTCATGAAGGAGTTTTAGGGTGATGATAAACTTCCCTGGGCAGCCAAACTTTGATAAGATCTTCCATACAGCCTCATAGTTAACAGAGTTGAAGGCTTCAGTCAAAATGATAGAGGCCATATACAATACCAGGTGTTGTTCTTGGCATTTTTCCTGGATCTGCTGGGCCGCAAAAATCACATCCTTGGTGCCTTTTAATGTTCTCAAGCCACATTGAGACTCAGGAAGGATTGCCTTGACAAGAAGGAGCTGTCGGTTCAGGAGAAGTCAAGCAAGGATCTTCCCAGCAATGGAGAGAAGGGGTGATGCCTTGATATCTCTCCATGGACTGCCACCTTGACAGGATGGAAAGGCTTGTGTATACCACTGACCCTAAGAGCAACACCGTGAGGAATTTTGTACATCTGGTAGGGTCACTCATGGTGGTAAGGTTATAGGTGATGTATCAGATAAAGAGTAGTCTATCACAACACACAGACCTCAATGGTGGAGCAGGTAGATGCAGCAGGCATACTTCTTAATGGCTGCAAAGGTGGATGAAGCCTGCAGTGGAAGAGTAACCCCAGTTGTCTTGGATCTTCTTGCCACTGGACACAGGCTTCTTTTCCAGCAAGATCCATGTGGTTCTTGATGTCCAATGGCCTCCTCACATAAAATAAGTTATGTGTAGGCTTCTCCCACTGTTCCAACATCTACCACAATAACCAATCCCTATAACTTCTATAAAGTCCTGTGTCAATGGACAAGTGGTGAGGGGGACAGATGAAATGATCACTGAGTCCCTAGTCATGGATCCACTTACAGACAGCAGTTGCGTGATGGTCATTTCACCCTTGATATGGGACAGGAGGATGATTCAGCAGCTGCTATCACAACTGAGTAGTCCTCTTCAGGATCCCTTATGTTCACCCCACATGGGGAGGGAGATATAAAAGGTGCCCCAAACATAGGCTGTCCCACTTTACCTTACCTGACTGAATAGCCACTTCAAGGGGGGTAACTCTGTGTTCAAAACACAAAAATGTCTTTTGCATCCTGGAATGTGCACGCCCTACTAGATGACCTGAGCAGTGACAGACTGAATGCAGAACAGCTATTGTCATCTGAGAACTTATGCTATATAATATCAATATCGCTCCTCTCAGCAAGACCAGATGTGCTGATGAAAGCCAACTAATGGAGGAGGGGGGTTGCTATACATTTTTATGGAAAGGGAAACCTGCAAACAACAGGCAAATACATGGCATTGGTTTAACCATTAGGAACCAGATTGTTAACCAAATGATTGAATTTCCTGTTGGCATTATGACTCTCCATTTCCAACTGACAAGCTGTTTGCTACCATCATCAGTGTATACGCCCCAACACTCAATGCCAAGGAAAAACAGAAAGAACAGTTTTATGCTGACCTTGATAAAATCCTGACTATCATCCTAAAAGAGGAAAAGATTATTCTCCTTGCAGACTTCAATTCAAGAGTTGTCCAGCACTTTAACATGTAGAAGGGCACCATTGGGAAGGAAGGATTGGATAAGGCCAATTCCAACAGCATCCTTTTACTCAGTAAGTCTGCAGAGCATGACCTTGTCTAACCCTCTTTAGACAATGTAACAGGTACAAAACAACATGGCAACACCCCTTCTCGAAGCAATGGCACCTCCTCAACGATGTCATTGTAAAAGTGTATGATCTAAAAGACTTCCATATCATACGTGTCATGAGAGGAGGTGTTGACTGCTGGATCATCAATCATGATCATCAATCATGTCCATCAGGGTTTGTTGAAACACTGAAAGCAACCCATATCAGTCTGAAGACAGTACAACATCAATTGCCTTCAAACCCCTAGATACCGCGAAGTCTTCCAAACACATCTCAGGATACCTATGATTAGGGGTCCACCAAACTTGAAGTGGCTGCCAGCCAATTTCACATGTAGATCATGGGGCTGGTAGCCATTTTTGTGGGCCAAGTGCAGTGCCTGCCTCCACCCCCCCCACATACCGCTAACTGGTCAAGGGGCCCTGGTAGTCCAGCTCCTCCCCACAGATTTCCAGGTGGCCCCAAACTGCTACTTTTATTTTAACGTGTCAATGAATGGCTTCTGTGGGCTTAATCTCCTGATTAATCCCATGGAAGCCATTAATCAATGTGTTATTAAGCAATCTAAGTGGCTGTGAATAGTTTCCAAGGGCTTAATCCCCTGATTAAGCACACGGAAGCCATTAGCATTCACTTAGATTGCTTAATAATGCATCAATTAATGGCTTCCACAGGCTTAATCAAAGGATTACGCCCACGGAAGCCATTAATTGACGCATTATTAAGCAATCTAAGCATTTAATTAAGGTCTAAAATGAAATATCTGATTAAAAGAAAGCTAGGCACACCATAAATTGCAAGTAATACCAACTATATACACTTTATTAAATAATACCATCTAAGCACTTGATTAAACTCTAAACTAAAATATCTTATGAGAATAAAGCTATGCACAACATGAATTGCAACTAAAGCAACTATATACACTTTAATAAAGGACATTATAAAACAGAGATTACTGAAACTGAATCCTAACCTTGAGACAGGCAGTTCATGACAGGTATTAAGTGCAAGCATGCTGCACCCAGCTGCAGTAGCTGGAGATATTCTCTGTCTCTGTGGGGAGAACACTTGTCCATACACTGAGTTGGTATGCTCAGCATCCACCAAATTTGTTGGGATGGTGAAGCAGTGTCATTCCAGGGTGTAAAGATGTGGAAACTAGTCGCAGAGTCCCAGAACACAGGCATAGACATAGGCATCTGGCACTCTTTGATGAAGTTCATGAAAGCAGCACATTTGTTGTCATGCTCTTTCCTCCATCCTGGGATTCCTTTCAGTAGCTGAGGGTCAAAGCTCAGCAAAGACACCTGGTTGGGGTCCAAAATGTGAACAGCACTAAGGAAGGGGGCAGCTGGTTTTCTGAACTGGTGGCAGTGACCGGTCATACCTGTAGTACCGATTCAGCTTCACAGCTGTTCCCTGAAACAGGTCCCTTCGGTTCTAGTTTTCACAAGGACAGCTTGACAGCTCTTGAGATGCTCTGTCTTCAACCCAGCTTATCAAACCCATCGCCTTGTTGTGTGCATCGTGGACCACAGCCTGTTGGCCTTCAAACCATGTCAGGAGCTCCATGAATCAGGTGGCACTGTCAGCCACAAACATCATTTGATCTTGAATGTCGCCTTGCCCTAAGAAATCACAAAGTTTGATCATACACTGTGTGATGAGAGTGATTTCCAGCTTCTCACTCACAAACTGCTGATAGTGCTGCATGTGCTTGGTATGGTAACAGAACATGTTGAACCACGAATTCCACCATGTGAGCACAGCTCTAGTGGCAGTGGCACAGCACTGTGTGAGTCCCCACTTTGACTGGCAGTGGACTCCCTGTACCAGACCCTATGACCTGGTCAGTGCTTGAAGGCTTTTTTGAAGGAAAACACCAGGCTATCCACAATGGGGAACTGCATGCACCCGATGCCACTTACTAGGGACAGAATGTGCGTATTGCAAGTGACATGAACGGCATTGGGCAGCAGTCATTGGAGCACATCACAGAAAGGCTTGCATATGTACATGGCATTGTCAGACAGGAATGATGAGATCTTGTTAAAGTCTGTACCATAGTTGAGAATTACCTTCATAATGGCTTTGGACATGATAGAAAAATTAACAGACGTGAGGTGGACTGGCTCAGTTTGAAACAGGCAGGTCCCAGTCTGTCCAGCTCCCCAGTACAAATAAAATGTGCAGCACATAGTTATCTTGAGGGTTGGCAACTTCATCAGCCAGAATGGAGAAGGAATGATACTCTGACAAGGCAGCCTTTGTGGACTGTACATGTGAATCAGTGTACAGCTCCCTCCCCCTGTGCTGCAGGAAGATAGTCTTGGCAAAGCTTGTTGGCATGCGGAAAACTGCCAGCATTTGGCATGCTTTGGTCAGGTAGTCCCTTAACTTGGGGTGATCAAGTTTCTCCAGTGGGATGTTCACCACCGCAAAAGCCTCCACAAGGGAAAATGCCACCTCTTACCTTGCCAAGTTGCTTTCTATGGTCCTTTTAAAGGGGGAGGACGTGGTTGCTTGCTTCTTTCTCTGACCTTCAGCCTCTGCAGCAGCCTTTCACTTTCTATGTGCCTCAGACTCCAAATGATCTATGCTGGTTTTCCTGGGTACATCCAGAGTTACATTGCAGGAGGTACAGAAGAGTCTGGCTCCATCTGCGTGCAAGGTGCCTGGAGGGGACCATCTTCTGCAGTCCAGAGCTGAAACATATTTGGCCATCTTGGAATATTTCTTAGTCTTCATCATACCTGCTCTTCCTCAGGTGAGAGCATGCCTGCTGCAGGAACATGCCTGTGGGCATCTTAGAAGCTGGTGCTGAAATCCTCCCACTTCCCTAGTTGGCCCCTGACTGGCTTCTGGGCTGAGCCTGCATCAGGGGCTCAGTCTCTGATTTGCTCCCTCTCTCCCCTCCTCAGCTCCCGCCCACCCACATGCTTCAGGACACCAGGGTTTCCCGTCCATTTAAGCTCAGGACGCAGTAACATCCAGCATAGGGCAAGTTGGAAATCCAGTTATTTCACTAATCTCAGCTAAAATGATACACGACAACCAATTGTTTCAATTGCAAATAGACACATGTTTTGTGATTCAGCTCTGTGCACTACACAGATGGATCTTGAGCTGAAAAAAAGAAAGCACAGCTTTGACAAGCTCTTTGTGGGTTTTCTAATAATATCATAGGGAAAATTAATCATTGTAGAATTCAGCTCAGATTTAATGTAAGTGTGGATATGCATATTTGCAAGATCAAGACCTTTTAATTTAATGTTGTAGGAGTAGTAAATGATGTGTTCATGTTGCAAGCAGTTGTGATAATATGTAGTATTTTAAGATAAGCTCCAGCAATTCCTGAAGGAAACTCTATTTAGTTGTGATATTTAATGGATTGACTTAGCAATTGACTGACTGATTAATTACACCAGGTTACCAAAGCCCTGTTCTGAAATCTGTCCACAGTCTTACGTATCTACTAACATATACTTTTTGTGATTTCCTACATGAATATTTGAACTCTAAGCATATGTAAGGCAGACATAAAAATTAAGGACAAAAATACACTTGGAACCTTAGATTAATTTTCAAAGATGTTTCATAGATTTCATAGACGTTAGGGCTGGAAGGGCCCTCGAAGATCATCAAGTCCAGCCCCCTGCCCCAGGGCAGGAAGTCAGCTAGGGTGAAAGGATCCCAGCAAGATAAGCATCCAAATATTTCTTGAATGAGTCCAGAGTAGGTGCCTGCACCACTTCTGGAGAGAGTCTATTCCAGGTCTTGGAGGCTCAGACAGTAAAGAATTTTTTTCTATGTTCAGCCTAAAATGGTCTTGGAGGAGCTTATGACTGTTGGTCCTTGTTTTACCTTGGGGCACTCTGGTGAACAGATGTTCTCCCAGATCCTGATGTATATTCCTTATGTATTTATAGGCAGCTACCAGGTCCCCCCTGAGCCTCTAGCCAACCTCCTCTTGAAGACCCCCAACGTAGAGGAGAGCACGACTTCCCTTGGGAGTCCATTCCAGAGCCTGGCAGCCCTAACCATAAAGTAATGCCTCCTGATATCAAGCCTGAACCTGCTGTCAATCAATTTGTGGCCATTATTCCTTGTTATCCCAGGTGGTGCCCAGGGGGAGCAGAGCCACACCTGTTTTCTGCTGGTCACCCCTGGTGAGTTTATAAACGGCCACCAGATCCCCTCTCAATCTACTCTTGTGGAGACTGAATAGACCCAAGCTCTTTGGCCTATCTTCTTAGAGCCTGGCCTGTTGCCTCCTGACCATGTGAGTGGCCCTCTTCTGGACCCTCTCAAGGCTAACCACATCCCTCTTGAAGTGTAGCGCCCAGGGCCGGACTCAGTAGTCCAGCTGTGGCCTGACCAGCGCCGCATAGAGGGGAAGGATTACCTCCCTCGATCTGCTTGTGATGCATCTGTAGATGCACGACAAGGTGCGGTTAGCCTTACTGACCGCTTCCTCACATTGGCGGCTCATGTCCATCCTGGAGTCAACAATGACTCCAAGATTCCTTTCAGCCACCATGTTGACAAGAAAGGTGTTCTCTAGCCTATAGGTGTGTTGCAGGTTCCTTCTCCCTAGATGCAGCACCTTGCACTTGTCTGCATTGAATTCCATTTTATTCTCATCCGCCCACCTCTGTATCCTGTCTAGATCTAGCTGGATTCTGTCCCTTCCCTCCACTGCGCCCACTTCTCCCCACATCTTTGTGTCATCAGCAAATTTGGACAGCATGCTTTCCACGCCCAGCTCCAAGTCGCTGATAAAGATGTTGAATAGCACAGGCCCAAGGACTGAGCCCTGGGGAACTCCACTGCCCACATCCCTCCAGGTCAAAAACGACCCATCCACCACCACTCTCTGGGTGCAACCATCAAGCCAATTTGCTACCCATCTGACTGTGTAGGCATCAATGCCGCAGTCATCTAGTTTTTTTTATGAGAATGGGGTGAGAAACAGTGTCAAAGGCCTTCTTGAAGTCCAAGTAGACAACATCCACCTCAACGCCCACATCCAAGGACTTTGTGACCTGGTCGTAAAAGGAAACAAGGAATAATTAGGAACACTATCTTTCTATCTCTGTTTGGTTTAAAAGATTCCTTAAATGACTGAATTGATTTAAGAAAATCCAATTTTGTCTGGTAGGTGCAAAGTTTTATCAATAAATACAAATTACCAAATATATATATCTTTCACCAAGATGTTGACTAAGTTGTTGGCCAATTCACTTAATTCTGTTTCTCAGACTGTAGTCCAAATTAATTCTCTGACGCCTCTTAGGCTAAATATGTGGAGGCAAAATTTGCAATAGGAAATAATTCCTGAAAGGTCTTACATGCAGAATTGAAAAAGCAGGTAGAGACTTTCTTTTTTTACATTTACAAAGCCTCATAGAGAGAAAAATGATGTGACAAGATGTATTTTTCAAGCATCTTATTTTATGAGGTTTTAAAAAATAGTTTTTATTGCGGGGATAATGAAAATGTAACATGTTATCTACTATACCTGTATTCTGCTTGTTTTTATTTGAGTTTTCAGACAACATGTTATTGTGTCATAATTCTCCTCCCCCATCATCCTTCCTCTCTAAGTCCCAGGAGTATATAAATCAAATGGAAACATTTATTGTAGTCGAAGGGGTGAACACTTCTCTTCCAGGACCAATTCCTTCTTGTTATTGTAAACCACATGCTTTCTACTGCAGCGTTTGTTTTTTTATGCCTGAAGGAAGGGAGAGAAGCATTGGGAGTAGACAGATTGTATTTTATTATTTGTTTTTGCACGAGAGAGCAAAGGAGACAAATTCAGTTAGAAGTGGCCAGAAACCTCCAAAAGGTTTGTTACATATGCAAGGAGCCCTCTGGCATTCCAGTTGTTATGGGTTTTAAGATAGTTACAATGAGCTACTTCTACCCAGAGGGTACGCATAACCCACAGCTTATTGTGTGTTACATGTATCCCTTCCATCCTCAGACAACTTGGGTCTTTGGTAGCTCAAAGGAAGAAATGCCTCTTAGCAAATTGGCAGCCAAGTCCTGAACTAGTTGCCTTTTTTTTTTTTTACAGAAATAAGATGCATCCCTGTGTAAAGTGCATTGCAGGAGTCTGAGCTTAAGGTGATGAAGTCACAGATGAGAGTTGCAGGTTCTGCACCTGGATGGAGAAAGGTTGACATGGTGGAACATGCTACCTGAGGTCCTAGCAGCCCTTGGGAATTGAACTAGACTCCTTCCAGATTGAGAACCTAGTCACACCTCCTCATCAAAGGGAATATAAGTGATCTTTTCATTCTCTCAGCTTTTTACCTAACAAACAAACATCACTACAGTCTCTTTTGAACTGAGATTCAGTTAGCTAGTCCTCCTTTATATCCCGGACACTTCATACTCTTAGTAGTTCAATGGGCAACACCAGGTAGGTCAGCAGAGTTGCAACTAAGAAGCAGGGTGTTTATAGCCTATTAGGGACGTTTCCTGATGAAGACTGACAGCTCCTCAAGGGTCTTACCAACCGCCTCACATGTTACTTAGTAAGAGTGATGAGAAGATTGAAGGAATCCTCCATCATCCATTTGTTTTGTATTTGTAGAGTTTTCAGATGTTCAGATGGAAGGCATATTTGTGGTGAAAAATACTATAGTCTTTAAGAATGAGACCTAAAGTTACAGTCTACCTCTATTCTGAAAAGTGACTCTGAGAAAAGACTTGTGATACTCATGGTTATCCTAAGAGCTTCAGTGTTGCCCACAGGAAACATGTTCAATTATAGGTAAAAACATGAGGTTGAGAAGCCCTTGTACCCTCAGGCATTCTCTCTGCTCTGGCCCAACCCAGGCTGATTGCCTCAAGGAGAGGAGTCAGGATCCCAATGTGCTCCACACTAGTCCCTTAGAAAGTGCTTAATATACTCCTGTAGATGTCTGCTACCTAAATGCAACTGCAAGTGTGACTGCAGTGATAATCTCTTCTGCTGTGTATGCTGCCCGGCAAAAAGACCCAGCGTGTGCTAGGTTTACATTCTGACTAGCCCCTGTGCTGCTTCAGTAGTGGGGCTCAGTAGTGTGGGGGGAAATATGTGTGTGTGTGTATATAGATAGATACAATAGACACACACACACATACAGGGTCTTCATAAAGTCCTTGTGCACTTTTAAACTTTAATAACTTAGGTTGTAGGTATGATAGAAACAATCTGTAAATGGCATTTAAAAAGCAAATTTATTAAAGTTTTAGGACAACTAGAGTGCACAATGCTAGACTTCATAAGTAATAACAAATTTATTCTTAAATAAGATGGAGCTCTGTGCCACTATGCTCTGAATGTACGACAGTTCCAAAATGACGTTTTCCCAGAGAAGTGGATAGGCAGAGGTGGACCAATTGCTTGGCCACCTCATTCACCTGACCTGTCGCCATTGGACTTATTTTTATGGGGACATGTTAAAAGTGTCATTTACTTGTCAAAAGCATGTTCTTTGGTGAAACTTAGGACTAGGGTCACCAATGCAATTAGTGCAGTAACTCAAGAGCAACTGGGAAATGTTTTAAAAGAGTTGGAAGATTGGATAGAGCACTGTATCATGATGGATGGTGGTTATGTTGAAGCCTAGCATTGTGTGCTCTAGTTTTCCTAAAACATTAATAAAATTGCTTTTAAATGCCATTTACAGATTGCTTCTATCATACTTACAACCTAAGTTATTAAAGGTTAAAAGTGCACAAGGCCTTTATGAAGACCCTGTGTGTGTGTGTGTGTGTGTGTGTGTGTGTACACACATATGTGTGTATATATATATATATGTGTGTATATATGTGTGTGTGTATATATGTATATATGTATGTACACACACACACACACAGTAAAAGCTGTGTTATTCGGCACTTTACCATCCGGAATGCTCTATTAACCAGCATCTGTCCCACCATGCCACTTATGGTTTTGTCACCGCGAGCCAAGTCCCACTTCTTCCTCGTGGACCATGGCCCAGGGCAAAGCAGCCTGTGCGGGGCCCCCCCGTCCCTGTGCCCCGGCACACTGACACCAGGGAGTGAAACCCCTGGTGCACTGGACGCAGCGGGAGAGGCAGCGGCCCAAACAATCAAAGACACCTCCAACCCACTGGGCAGAAGATAAATATAACTCTCAGATAACCGGCATTTTTGATTAGCTGGCACCCCTCATCCCCCATGGATGCCAGATAACAGAGTTTTTACTCTGTATGTGTGTGTGTGTGTGTGTGTGTGTATTAGACCTGTGTGAAGTGGCTAGTATTTGCTTCGGATTCAGATTTGGCCAATTTGGGGGACAGTGATTTTATTTGGTGATTCGAATCACTGTCCCGAATTAATTCAGCCAAATCTGATTCAGAGATTTGGCCGCTGCTGAATCATCTGAATCAAAGAGGTCCTATCAGCCGCCTGCTCTCCCAGTCCCATCAAAAGCTGTCCCGCCCAGCCCCAGTGTCGTGGCTGTTTAAAAAAAAAAAGCCCCACATTCACCAGCTACTGCCAGGTGTTGGGGTGGGGGTCAATCCCCACTGCACCCCACTGCCCTGTGCTGCATGGGGGGCTCTGCTACGAGCCCCACTCCCCCACCTGCTCTCCCACCCCAGTCAATGGCTGCCCCACCCAGCCCCAGCATCCCGGCTCTTTTTGGTTTTTTTTTAAAGCCCCACACTCACCAGCTACTGCCAGGCAGGGGGGCAATCCTCGCTGCCCCCAATGCCCCACACTGCATGGGAGGCTCAGCCACAAGCCACCAGAGGCCCTGATCACTGCTGCAGCAGCTGCTGAGTGTGGGGCTTTTTTTGTTTTTTGCTTTTATTTTTGAAAAGCCAGGACACGGGCTGGGCAGCCATTGACAGGGCTGGGAGAGTGGGCAGGGGTTGGGGGGTGCTCAGGGGGCTGGGAGAGCAGGCAGGGGATGGGGCCCGGAGGGGGGCCCCCC
>NW_005842560.1:585062-601832 GCF_000455745.1 Alligator sinensis | reverse complement strand
CCCGTTCCCTACTTAACGGCGCGGAGTCTGGGTCCAGCTCCCTGTTGTAGTGAGCAGGGACTGCCCAAATCTCTGAATCTCTCCAAATCTCTCCAAAATTGATTCTTAGAGCTTCGAATTGATTTGGACCTTTTTATTGGCCTCCCGATTTGATTTAGATTCAGAGATTCAGCTCCCGAATCGAGCCAAATCTCCTCCAAATCAGAGCATCACCTGAAGCTTTGCACAGCCCTACTATATATATACAGAGAGAGAGAGGCAGCCAGAATCTAGCTATTGATGTCAAAGAAATATGTTTTATGGCCAAGAGCAAGGTAATTGTAGAACTGCTATGTAATAGTTGAACACATTACTTTATAATGACACACATCTTAATGGATCAGTATTTTTTTTCTTTGTAATGGTAGTTTCAAAGAATATCTTTTTTACCTAGCAGCATTGTAAGTCTTCTTCACTCTGTCTGACAGTATCTTAGAAATAAGTGCAAAATAGAGACACTAAGGAAGATGCTTAATGCTTTTAAGTGAGCAGATTGCCAGTGGAAAGAAACACTGCATCATGATAGTTTCATTTATATATTTTTCAGTTATACTTTCCCAGAATATTACAAAATTTGGTTTTGAAAACACCATCACAAGCAATCTTGTGAAGTCAGGGGTGAGAATTAAAAATGGCAGTAGAAACAGCCAGCTGTTAAGAAGTTTCTTGCAACTTTTTGCAAATGGATACTTGATTTGAATTTTTAAGCCTTTTGCTTGATCCATTGAATGGATACAAATGTAATCAAATTTTATTTAGAGGACCCATGGTGGGATAAAATGAGAGAAATTTTTAGAACTGATGCCTATGAAGGGCAATTTCTCATGCAGCATCGGGGACCAAGATGGGGTGACCCTCTGTGTTTGGGATTCAGCATTTCCTACATGTTGCTTCATGGATTGTAGTTGGGTGAGAAGTAACACAAGGTCAGTCTCTCAGCTGCACCATATAAGAACATAAGAAAATGTTAGAAAAAGCTTTGTACACATATTAAATCAACTTGTAAATGTGTATTTGCTTTTAATGTTATAACAAAATTCATTTTTATATCAGCAAACTCTTCAGGGCAAAGTAGATAGGATAACAACCAAAGGATTATAGCTGTCTATAACACAGTCAGAAGTAGTCACTACAAACCTATTTAAACCCTCTCAACATTAAGGCAGGACAGAACATTTAAGCATGAGTAATGTTTTCTTTCCATTTCTTTCCTTGAAGCAAACTGACATCAGTCAGCTGGTACTTGCACTGAAGGTGAGGGGGCAGTAACTAAGGTAGGGCTATCCAACTTCTAAGTGGCCAGGGGCTGCATGCCCCACAGGCTGCCCTAGCGGGGACTGCACCAATGAGGGTGACAGGCTTGCAGGCTGCATGTTGCATGGATGCCCCCCCCAATTGCACTGTGCACCTGTACCCTTCCCCCTCTGCTGTAGCACATGGCTTTGTTCCCCCGCTGCTGTAGCACATGGCTTTGGTGGGCTCCCTCCCCCCGTCACAAACTGAGCTGAGCCCACATGGATGCTCCATCCCACCAGTGCAGCGCACACCCACACAGACAACCCACTGCTGCAGTGCATGTCCACATGGGTGCCTCCCCCACAGTTGCATTGCATGCTGCACAACTCTGGCCTTACCTTGAGTGTCCCACCCCATACCATGCTGTGCCTCACTGCCCTGACGGGTGGGTATACAATGTGGAAGCTGGAGCAGGGAAGGAGGGAAAGCCCAGAGGCTCTGGCTGCTGTTCCAGCCAGAGTGACAGGGGGACTTGTGGCCAAATGGGAGCCAGGGAGCTGAACTTAACTCCTTGCAGGCTACATAGCTTTCCAAGAGGTTTATGATGAATTTTAAACGTAGTCAGAATGTACTATAGTTACAAGCAAGGGAGGTTTAGGTTGGATATTAGGACAAGCTTTCTCACTAGGAGGGTGGTGAAGCACTGGAACAGGTTATGTAGAGAGGTGGTCGACTCTCCATCCTTGGAGGTTTTTAAGGCCCAGCTTGACAAAGCCCTAGCTGCAATGATCTAGTCGGGATGGTCCTGCTTTGAGCAGGGGGTTGGACTTAGATGACCTCCTGTGATCCCTTCCAACCCTCATTTTCTCTGATTCCATGATTCTATAAATGTGTCTTTTAATATCACATGAGATATGCATCGTAATATTGAATTCATACAACACAAAATGCAGAATGAATAGAAACTCGTGCTTGGTTATAAACAGAAGATTAAAATGATCGTCCCCTTTCAGTACTAACATTTGATCCACACACTCAAATTATTGATGAAATGAAAATGTTTAAGGTTAGTAGGTGAGCTGTCTGGGCTCAGTTAAACAGCATTTCTGGTATTGTCAATGAAACTTTCACTTGGCAGAATATTTCCTTCTAAGTTCTTATAATAACCCCACAAAGCTCTTTCTTTAGGCAGGACTTGATTGACACAGTAATTTATTTAGACTGCAAAAAAGTCACTTAGAGTAGTATCAAATTTATTGGTTGTCACTTTTTCATGCTGTGCAACTTCTCTCTATATCATTTTATCCTGTCAGTTCTTTCCAGATACCTTTCTCCAGACTTGCAGCAGTTGTTTTCCATGATAATAGCTTTCCCAGATCATTACAGCCGTGTTAGACTTCTGCAGTTTTTTATGTCTGATTCACCATTTGGTTTAAACCCCAAACCACTGTACACACACTAATCTTGACACACAAGGCAAAGGCATAAAATTGTCAACTTTGACTTTGAATTTCTTGGTTTCCCTAGAAATGTAGTCACTATCTTGGTTTTATTTAAACTAATCTTTGACTCAGTAGGAAGACAAACTAGTAGGAATGTAGTTTAACTAGGTCACAACTTTATTGTATAACACATTAGGGAATTGTTTTGTAATAACTAGCATCGATCACCCTTCCTTTGGTGATCTGTATCATTGGTTCTCTGCCCCTCTGTACCATCTGGAGAGACCTGTCCTCAATCCCCAACCACTTACACCATTAGTCTCTCACTGTCCTCCTCTTCATATGAAGGTTAGGGTCTGGAGAGGTGAGATTGTCTCACCCGCCCCAACTTTGCCGCCAACGCCGCTGCCGGCGTCTGCAAGCAGTCCCCGCTAACCCCCCGCCCTGCCACTGGCACCACCCCTGGCATCTACGGGTGGTCCTTGCTTGTTGCTTGTCACTGCTGACACCAATGTCGGCATCTGGGGGCGGTCCCAGCTTGCCACTTGGTGCCCTGGTGCCCCCCCCAGTCTTGGGAGGCACCAGTCATTCGTGCTGGGAACTAGTCCTCTCATGATTTCATTTAATTGCATCAAGAACTTAGCAAATTGTGACATTATGAAGAAGCTAAGACCTCACAAGACAGCAAAGTAACCAGTAGTTTTCTTTCTCCTTTGAGACAAACTATGGGGGATAGTATCCCATAAGATGAACAGGTGAAGATGATTAAGTGTGGGGGTGGAGGTCCAATAAGCAGCTGTCCAGGATTCACCTTCCTAAAATAAAAAAAAGGGGTGTGTAATGTTGGACCAGGTACCTAGTGGCTTTTAACATATTGTAAAAATAGGTTATGGCTGCGCGTAGAGAATGGCAAAGCCCTGCTCCTATGCTGGAGTCCATTGAATACAGTAGGACCTCCATGAAGATGCAAATGTGTAAGATCGAGGTTGTCCTAACTTTGTTTTCCAAGGTCACACAAGAGATCCGTGTCTAGGATGAAAATAGACCCATTTCCCTTAACACCCAGTCTATGGCCCTGTCCACTCCTGAAATTAATACTTCTGAAAGTTTTATGGCGCTAGTAAAATTTTGCACCACATGTTCGGTTGTATTTTTGGGGTTGTGTTTTGGGGGGTTTTTTTTACCGCTTGAACAAAATAAATATGTCAGTAGAAGAGGCAGTCCAGTATTTTTTTCTTTGAACATATGTGACTGTTTGGGGCAAAAGTCTTGATTGGAGTTTTCCTCATTGGTATTCTCCTACACAGCACATCCTTTTTGCTCCTTGGCTGCTTCTCCAAGGTGATAAATAAATTCTCTGAGGCTGAAGAACTCAAAAGAACTATTTTTTTTCCTGGTAAAATTATGTGTGCAGTTGTCCTGACAGTACCACATAAATACAAGGGGTAATTACCCACTTAATTTGGAAATTAAATAACACTTTATTTTAATTGTTCCACCATTCTAAATTAATTTTACATTTAATTTTAACAGCCATCATAATTAATTCATTTGAAATTCATTGGATTTGAGATATAATTTTAGAGATTTCTCCTTGTAATGTATCATTTTGTGAGAATCCATTAATTAGCCATTGTGGTGTCTGACACCACATCTCTAGTTGGTGACAAATAATGATCAACATAAAATACTATGTGGTGAAGCCCATTTTTATCAACAGCTTTAATTCATTAAAAAAACCCTCAACCCTGCAGTTGTATGGATGACAAAGAAGCTTGCAAGTGTGAAAATATAACATCAATGATTTTTAAATAAAATTTTATTTTATT
Organism: Alligator sinensis; assembly: GCF_000455745.1. Classification (NCBI taxonomy): domain Eukaryota; kingdom Metazoa; phylum Chordata; order Crocodylia; family Alligatoridae; genus Alligator; species Alligator sinensis. The sequence goes on along the minus strand of NW_005842560.1, from coordinate 597,286 downwards.
TAAGGCTGGTGACAATCATAAAATGCCAAGTACCAGGAAATATTTTTTTTCTATTGCATCTTCCAAAGCCAGGCTTGCAACCATTACAAAAATGCTTGTTTCTGTAACTACAGAGTACTACTTATTTTGTAAGTAAAACCCATGCTATAAAATCAGAGAGGATATATATTGCATATATTTTCTTTTATTGCTGCAATAGCTGCACCTGGGTTGTTTCTGCATCTCATCTTAGAAGCAGGTTATTGTCAATAACAATTCATTTATTCCTCTGATAGTTCTCATTAGGGGTATGAATCCAGGAAAAATATAACAATTAGGCTGTGAATTGCTTGGTAGCCCATAACATGGATTTTTATGAAAATAATGGACAGATGTTTCTTAGACTGAGAGATAAGATCTTATACTAATGAGACCAGTGATTTGTGTTTATGTATGTGTATGTGGTAGGGAGAGGATAAGAAAAGGAAAAAAAAGTGTGGATTCCAAAGTCTGTTTGTTTTGTCTTCCTATTATATATATTTTTTTCTGTAGTTTGCATTATCATTTCCTGATAGTGTTACCATACACTTTTGACATTGCTCCAAAACTCTGAGAACTTTTGTGTGGTCTTCATCTTGGAATTTTACAGGGCACAGAATGGAAGTTGAATGTACAGAAAGGATTATTAGCCTTATCTTTAGTGTAACCATTACCTATAAGATCTGGGTGCCAAAAATTATGCAAAGCAGAATTCTTAAAGAACAACACTCTCCATTGCCCCCTATCTAATCTATCCAGCCTTTTCTCTGTGGCAATTTACAGATTTGACAAGGGATCTCAAATTCTCTTTCTCCATAACCTTATTACACTACTTGTATTGATAATAATAATATCTATAATCATAGTAATTACAAAATAAACCCAATAAACTGTATTGGTCATTAGGAAGAAAAAGTCTCTGGCGTCAGAGTATCCCATAGCTGCTGACTACAGAGTTTTCTGTACTTGCTGGCACTGGCCACTGTTGGAAACAGGATATTGGTCTAGAGGGACCAATCAAATACTGGTTTTGATTCAGTAAAGCAGCATGTTCTTATAAGTGTACATGGGAGAGGATGTTCTTAATTTATTTGGCAAACCAAGGGAACGTGCATCAACTCCCTGAGTTTCACATTTGCTACTTCATTTAGTAAATACTGTAATAATTTTGCAACTGGCTGTTAGTGCGTATTATCTAGGCATTCCTCTTTAGTACTGTGATCAGTATTGCTAATGAGATTTTTTTCCCCCTTCCCCAGGTCTGGGCTTCAGTATTGCTGGCGGAGTAGGAAATCAGCATATTCCTGGAGACAACAGCATTTATGTTACTAAGATTATTGATGGAGGAGCAGCCCAGAAAGATGGAAGATTGCAAGTTGGAGACAGACTTCTTATGGTGAGAAGAATAACTACCTGGAACTGTATTTGAAGCTGAGCAAATCTGTTTCAGATGGGGAGTTTAATCCAAATTCCCCCAAACTGGAGAGAAATTTGTAGCAAGCAGAGCTAACTTGCGCACATCTACACAAGATGCTTAATGTGCAGAAGACTAATTCTACTGCGCATTAGTGTGGTGGGCAAAGCCTGTGCTAATGTGCAGTAGATTTAGAATAATGCTCATTAATATCACTAAAAAAACATTCATCTGCACTAATGTGTAGTAGCACTGATTACTGTCCATTAAGTTATTACAGGTACTAAACTTAATGCACCATAATTACAGAACATTAATGAACATGTAGATGCACCCTGAATAATTAATTGTAAATGTACCATGTTCTCCATGTTGGTACTGTTGCACTGAATGCTTGTTTTTGAGGCTGCAGCTAAATAAGTGTTTAATTAGAAAACCCAACACATTTTTGATGAAGACAAATCCATGAGCTCATTCAACTCAAGATATATATATTTACTGTGATTAAAATAAGTATTTTACTACCCATGCTCACACCATGGAGCAGTGTTAAATCAGTGTACCAGAGCACAGTTCCAGATGAAAATGAAAATTACCTTTTTGCACCAGTTCTACTTCTCAGATTTCCATTTTTACTTTCTGGCATTTTAAGAAAAGATGTGTTCAGTACAGTATAGCTATTTTCTGTAGTATAGCATAGATGTTTTCTGTAGTCCTTTTCAGTTATAAGTGTCCCAAACAGTGTGATTTCTATCTCTTACTTCGAGAGACTGTTTTGCACCCTTACTAATTTCTCAATGAGGAATTTTTTTTTATAGTCTCTGTTTCATCACGTTACTCCCTTGGGACCATTCTAAATATTTTCACCGTGTTCATGTTGTTTATATTTAATGGAAGACATGGAAACCCTGTTGAAGTCAATGGAAATTTTGCCACTGATTTTGGTAGGGCCAGACTCTCATCTCCATTGGGTTTCATTGATATCAGTTCATCTGATTGTTTTTTGTCCAGCATCTACTGAAATGCTTTCTTGACTCAGTGGACTTTAATGTACAGTAGCCCATTTTACTACGCATTAAAGCGTCACATAAAATAGTGTGCAATTATGCTAATGGACAGTAAAATAGGCTACAGCACATTACACATCACTTTAAAAATGTGTGTTTTCAGTACCTGCGCATTAGGGCAGCCTAATGCACACTTATTTAGTACCTCACATTGAAGGTACTAAATTTAATGTGCATTAGGAAAAGTGCATTAATGAACATGTAGATGTACCCAGTGTCATAAAGAGAATTTATTTTTTGTACCTCTTTGGCCTGTGACAAGATGTCAGTGCACCGTGAAATTTCACTGGTCTTTTCTGAAGTTTAAATCCATTTTTTTCCTTGGCAGAGCTGAGATACTTCTTTCACCCACCTATAGAGGGAGTCCATTTTATAGTTTCATAGTTTCTAAGGTCGGAAGGGACCTAAACCCCTGTCCTGGGCAGGAATGAGTGCTGGGATCGTAATACTCCAGCCAAATTTACAAGAAATAATGGCCACAAGCTAGCAGAGAGCAGATTTACACTGGACATTAGGAAGAAGTCCTTCACAGTTTGAGTGTCCAAGGTCTGGAACGGGCTCCCAAGGGAGGTGGTGCTCTCCCCTACCTTGGAGGTCTTGAAGAGGAGGTTGGATATGCATCTAGCTGAGGTCATCTAGACCCAGCACTTTTTCCTGCCTATGCAGGGGGTCGGACTCGATGATCTATTGAGGTCCCTTCTGACCCTAACATCTGTGAATCTATAAAATATCTATCCAACCTCCTCTTCAAGACCTCCAAGGTAGGGGAGAGCACCACTTCCCTTGGGAGCCCATTCCAGAGCCTGGCAGCCCTAACCATAAAGACAACTGGCTGACATGTTAAAGAGAAAGGAATTCAGAACTCATGAAGGTCATTATTCTGTAGCATAAATCTGAACAGATAAATAAACTGACTCATTTGTAATTAAATATGATTAAAATCCCAGGTTTCTTTTGGTATTTCTGCTTTCTTGGTTTCTACTACATTGAATAACATATCATATTTGACAAACAGGGTGTTTATAGACATGCTGTAGGAGGCAGGGTGGAGAGGGGGCAGGAGCGCTTTAATTAGCATGGATCTGAGAGCTGTGGTAATTAAAGCGCCCAAAGTATCACATGTATCAGCGTCCCACACTGAAAAATGGTGGCCAGGGCACTTTAACTAAAGCTCGGCAAATAACTAAACCTCTGTCACTTTTTCAGTGCGGAGACACTGATGCACGTGACTCTGGAGTCTGCTGGAGTGCAGTAATTGCCACAGCTTAATGTTCCAATGCACTGTAATTACATTGCGTAGAAGCAGCCTCCCTGCACATGTATAGGATCCCACAGTTTTGACCTTTTGTATTTTTCACGGCTTATATTATCCCAAGATGCTTCTGATTTTATTGTTTTTTTTCAGTCTGCTTCTAGTCTGTCTCTATGCCTTTGTATAATTTTGAACAAAGAGTAGTGTATGCAGTTTCTCATAGTTTTAGTGTCATCTAGGTATTTTTGTTAACAGGAGCTGTTTTTTCCTTCTTCCAAATCATTAAAAAAAATGTCAACTAAGACTATACTTAACAAAAAAATACATCTGTTCCTCAACATGATCCAGCCCAAACTAGATTAACTTGGAGAGCAAAATAATTGTGTTTGACTACCATGGTCAGAGCCACCAGGAATTTGTCTGTTATCTTGATTTATGCTTCTACATACCCAGTACGAAAGTATACAGATATTTCTTCACACCCAGTAGCATAAATGACTCATTTCTGTCTTCCTAAATATTTAAGTCATTCTCAGATTGACTGACCCCACATCTTCTCGTGCCACCTCCTGTATAGTTTTGAGCAGTTCATTACTTACCAGTATCACATTTTATCATTGTATTGCACATGCCTATTTTTGTGAAATGGATTCATTAAAAGGAACAAAATCAATCTCAACATTGATCCTTGTGTTTCTCCATTAGTCTTCTGCCTCCAGACTGTGCCAGCCTATATCAGAAGCCAGTTCATCTTTCTACTAAAATACTTCAGGCCTTTTATATCTTAGACATTAGGTTATTGGATCAAAACCTTTCCTCCCCTAAAAGCCAGATAAGTTAACACAATGCCTATTTGTTAATTCTTTCAGAACCTCATCAGTTTTTATAAAGTAATGTGACTTCTTGATTAATCCATCCTGATTCCCCTGAATTTATCATTTCTGCAGGCTGAGTTCTGATCTTTATTGACTTCAGTGGGTGGTTGCACACAAGTTAGAATTTGAACCTTGTGATCCCTTGTCCTGTTTCTAATGAATGTTAGCAGTAAAGAAAATATTGGGAATGTGATGGTTTAAAGTCCTGTAATTCTCTGCGTCAAAGTTCACCAGTAACAAGATGGTTTGTGCAGTAAGCTCTTTTGCCAGTCCCATAAGTGTAAACTGAAATTCCACTCACAACTGGATACCTCAACTTATTTCTAAAATTTCACAATAAAATAACCAGTTTGTTGCATGCTTTTACCAAGGCTGAATGTAGATTGTAAAGCTTTTGCAAACTGGGTGACAGTGGTTTGGGTTCAAACTGGAAATGTCCATTTTACCCAGCATTCCCTTCTTATGAACAGCAGCTAAACTTACTTCTTTTGCCTCTTGAGTCTTTAGTGGCTACTGCCTTTTTCGGGCCCATCCACTCACTGGAGATCAAGACTTATAGTTGCATCAGTACCCAAGTGTGAGTACCTTCCCTGAACAATCTTTACAGGGTCTAAAATGGCTGTCCTTCTTTCCTAGATGATACTTCTCTTCCAGTAGGCAAGTCAGGGTAGTCGCATCTTAATGCTATTTGCCATTCCTTGGATTCTCTCTTGATCAACTTTTAAATGGGGGTCATCATTGACCACAAGATGAACATGAGCCTGCAATGCGATGCTGCGTCTAGCAAAGCGACCAAAACACTGGCTTGCATCCATAGATGCTTCTCAAGCTAATCCCGGGACGTCATTCTCCCCTTGTACTTGGCCTTGGTAAGGCCGCAGCTGGAGTACTGCGTCCAGTTTTGGGCTCCACAATTCAAAAAGGATGTGGAGAAGCTTGAGAGGGTCCAGAGAAGAGCCACGCGCATGATCAGAGGTCAGGAAAACAGACCTTATGACAACAGGCTGAGAGCTATGGGGCTCTTTAGCCTGGAAAAGCGCAGGCTCGGGTGATCTGATGGCCACCTATAAGTTTATCAGGGGTGCCCACCAGTATCTGGGGGAACATTTGTTCACCAGAGCGCCCCAAGGGATGACGAGGTCGAATGGTTATAAACTGCTGCAAGACCGTTTCAGGCTGGACATGAGGAAGAATTTCTTTACTGTCCGAGCCCCCAAGGTCTGGAACAGCCTGCCATCGGAGGTGGTTCAAGCACCTACATTGAACACCTTCAAGAGTAAATTGGATGCTTATCTTGCTGGGATCCTATGACCCCAGCTGACTTCCTGCCCTTCGGGTGGGGGGCTGGACTCGATGATCTTCCGAGGTCCCTTCCAGCCCTAATGTCTATGAAATCTATGAAATCTATAAATATGTGGAATTTACATTTTGTTCCTTTCATTCTTAATAAAAAAGAAAAAGGAGGAGTGTGGAGTGAGAAGTTAATTCTGTCAAAGGAGGAATTTCCCCTTGCCTACCTATCACACCTACGGCGTTGTTCTCTCAGCCTGGCTACTCTCATTTCTTCATAACTGGTTATAGATTGCTTCTGATCGCTTTCAGTATTTTTTTTTTTGTATTTTTTTTTTGCTTTTACCTTGGGAAATGGCTGTCAGTTCATGCCATTTTTCTCATTTCCCTTTGTGAGTACTGAGCGGAAGAATTCATTACATTCCTTTGGCAACGTTACTACTTGTGTCAATACAACATTACCCTTGTCATCTGTAAAGCCTTACTTCTGCTTCACTGATGTCTTGTCTCTTACATACTTGAACTCTTCCTTATTATTTTCTTACTCAGTTGTACATCCGTTCTCTAACTTTTTCTCCTTCATTTCTTTCTACAACTTCTTAGAATCTGTAATCTTTCTGTAACTCATCAACACTTAACTCCCCCCTCCCCTCCCAAACCCATATCCTGGCTCTCATAGTAGTTTTATACATAAAACATTTCTGCTTCCCAAAGAACATAAAAATCAAATGCTTTAAATAAAGTTGCAAATCTCATAAAATAGATCCTATAAACAGAAAGCAATATTGGAAAGTGAAAAGGTACCATCTGAGTGCCTTGATAGTCCTGCAGTTCCTAAATGTAAATTACTATCAGTGCATTTTGGCACTCTGAAGATGTAATTTACTTTGTAATTCTAAGTAATCATATTGTGAAACCTATAGGAAAAGCCTCCCTTATTGGGCAATCTCCAGTTTTAAGAGATTATTTCAGTATAACAATAAATGTTACTAATTTCTTTTGACTTTCTCACTATTTCAAGAACCCCTGCTTGGCTGCATCCATTCCATGAATCCTTCCTATTCTTTAGTATAAGTTCTTCACTTTTAAGGGCTATATCAATTAAAAAAGAAGTCTCTCCCTATTAAAACCATATTGGAGTTTGGCCTAAATAGCCATGGTGCAATTTGAATCTAAGTGCTCCTTCTACTATATATGCACATACTACCTTTTATCTGTCAGTTCAGTTTCTTTATTTCCCCCATTTATCTCGGAATCACCAACTCTCTGCATTACATGCAAACAGCAGATCTGTTTTAGGACCCCAGACACTTAGCTCACAGCCAGTGATAATCCAAGCAAACTAAAGTGAGAGGGAATAAAAAGCAATGAATGAGATCCGATTTAAAGACAGCCAGTCAGTCAAACGCTCCTCCTTCCTGCACACAATGAGCACCAGCTGTAGTCCAATTAAACCAACAGTTCATGGGATAATGTGTAGGTAATTAACCCAAACAAACCCACTTTCTTAAGGGAAATTTTGGGATTGTTGCACAAAAGAACTTCTCTCTCTTTTTAGAGCTCTTTAAATCATGTTGAGCTTTAAAAAGGCTGTGCATGTGCACATTCATCAGCAGCAATAGACCATTTACAGCCAACGGTACGCAGATGTTCTCAGGAGAATGCTTGCTCAAGACTCACTTCAATATAATCCACTTTGTGAAGGAAATGTAGAGAGTATTTGCACAAAAGCAAACTTTATCATAGAAAAAGGAAGATACTCTCTCTCTCTCTCTGTCTCTGTCTCTCTCTCTCTCTCTCTCTCTCCCCCCCTCCTCCTACCATGCACGTAAGTACAACCCAAATAAACTTTAGTCACTAGATGAAAAGTGCAGTTTTTCCTTAAAAGATTAAACCAAAATAAAGCAAATATGTCCCTATTGGAACTCTTATTTTGTAGTCATTTGCTCTTCTCTGACTTCCCAATGCAGTGATTTTTTTTGTAGAGTGCTTAGACTATCTCTTTGAGGAGCCTAAGCTTTTTACTGTAGCTCCTCCTTGAATGCCTTGCATTTTTCAGGATGAACCTGAGAAGACTTCCAAATTAAATTGTCCTCTAGAATGGCATTTGATGGCATAAAATGAAGTGTGCCATCCCTGTTGGTAGTATTGTTGGAGTATTCTTGATGATTAATATGTGAAAACCAAGGGGGTTTTTTTGGTGATATTTTTTATTGGGCCAATTGTATAGTTGGAATGGAGGTTAGATAAGGTTTTGAAAGCCCTTTTTGAAGCATTCAGTTAGTCCAATGAAAGGTATCACCAAAAAAACATGCTTGTCTGACCCCTGTTGGTGTCATCTTTGATTAGGCTTGTAGGTTTACTTTATCCCTTCCTTTTTTGCCAAATTACTCCCTTTTCTCACATCCCCTTCTTGTGGTTCAGCCTGCTACCTTCTCATATTTTTCCCTTTGGGAGCTGCTTTCAGTTTTCTTGATTTGTGACTTCAAGCTGCTGCCTGGGAGTCCCTCCTACCATCATCCTGAAGGGAATTCAGTTTGCATTTTGGGCATAAAGCCAGTGCAAGGGCTGTGCATTACCAAATGCACAGCCACTCTGGATTCACTTCACATATATAAAAAACCAGCGGCACCTAGTGTGGGATACCTGGCATTACATTTTCCTTAGTAAATAATATATTTTTTTAAAAATTCCAAATGTATCCTTTTGTTATAATAACAGTTGAACAACAAATGAAAATCTTACAAAGAAAACATTACAGAATCACTATATATGTGTGTGTGTGTGTGTAGTGATTCTGTAATGTTTTCTTTGTAAGATTTTCATTTGTGTTGTGTGTGTATATATATATATATATGCATATATATGTATGTATATAAGTATATATGTAACAAATGAAAATCTTACAAATATAAATATATATATATATATATTGCTAACCAACTACACTGTCCCTGATACTCCTTGTATTCTAAGTCTGTAGCATCAGGTTGAATCCACCTTCTCTTTTCACAAAGAGTTTTGTCCAAACACTTTCCCCCAGGGCCCCAGTGGTACATCCAACATAGCCACCATTTACCCACCTCTCTGTCTCACCTTACCAAGTTGCATGGATTTTGAAAAGCCCCTTCTTGGTACAGGGAGGTTACCCAAGCGCATTCGGTGCATGTTTTCCTTTCCAAGTTCCTATCCTTTGATCCCTGTGATGCGACTTTGAAATTCGCACTGCTGATTTGTAGACAATCTTTTCTAACATCACTAGAGAACTTGTTGATTTTAAAGCATCCTCTTTTCCCCTTGTTTGTCCCATAGGAGCTTTTCTCATTTGCTCCTAGTTAGTCTAATTTTAATAGTTTTGTTTTAACAAATATCCTCTTTTAGTCATTCACCTCCCTTTACCTGTTCATTATCTTATGGACTTTTCAATAAACCTCTTTTTAAGTAGGTATTCTCCCCCCCCCCGCCAAAATTCATGCTTACTAAATCACTGCTTCACTTCAGCTAACTGTTCATAGCTAATGGAGATGCTCAACAGGTTTCCACATGATTTATGCCAGCATATTTTCACATGTTTCAATACCTTAAAGCAGAGTATGTATACTTCTTGTTTTCTTATTTGGGGTACATTGCCCACATTTAATCTTCTTTATCTCTGGCTCATGTTTCTCAAATCACATCTCCTAATGCCACTTCGCAGAGTAATTTGAAAGCTTCATTGACCATGCATTGGCTCTGGCACAGCAGCTATAATGCTTTATTGAAATACCCTTAGTGGCAACTGAAAATCTGTCACAATAACATTTGCTGTTCTTTTGGTTTGGGAACGGGGACCGGCTCATGGAATTTTTTCTTATAGAGAGAGGGGGAGAGACTCTCCCTTCCAAAACCTAATTGTTCTTAGTGATCTACATCCCCTTCTGACTTGCTCTTTCTATGAAAAATATATGTGGATTGTTTGAAAGAAAGGTATCTAGGTGGTTCCCTTCTGTAAAACAACATATTTGAATAGTATATAAGGAATCAAACAATGCGCATGAAAGTTTTCACACTTGTGTACTGAAATGTGTATTCAGGTTCCTGTATGTATTTCTATACTATTATATACGTTAAAATTAGAAAAGGCATGGTACTCTCCAAGCCCATATACTTTACATTTATATTAAAAGTGTTGTAGGTACAGAAGTAATCAGAACTCTTGGGGACGTGATATCTTTTATTAGACCAACTAGATAGTTGCAAAAACATTTCTTTATTTGCAAGCTTTTGGGCACGCGTGCTCTTCCTCAGGCATAGGAGAGTGCAAAGATTGTAAAATTTCTCCCAGTTGGAAATGAACATTCATATTTCATAGGAGAACTGAAAGATGGTGTAAGATCTCCTGGATGGAAAAGTTCATTTTATACAAAATAGACTCAGATAAAAATTAGAGCAGTCTATTTACCTCAGAGTTGTCTGATGGCAGGCAGGATGTTGAATTATGCTTTTCTCTTGTTATGATGTTCATAGTTCACAGGAGGATGGTGATGGAAGGCTCTCCTGGGCAAGGAATTTCTTTTTTGTTGAGATTGCTCTGTGAGCATGCAAATTTGGCTTGAAACAAAAGGCTGGAGCAAGGATATCGGCTTTCCAGTCTCAAGATGTTGAATTTTGCTTCTTTCTTGTAAAATTATGGAACAGGGATGTTGAAAAATGCAGATTCCTATGCCACGATTCCAAACTGATAACAGTAACACTTGAGGAGTCCAGAAGCTGGAGAGGAAGCAGTCTATATTTCCTGTACATTTGTTCTGAACTCAAACAAACATATTGCATTTATGTTCATAATCTTTGTGATTGCTCATTTTTGGGAGCAGCTATCCATGTTCCTTTCAAAAAGTCAGTCCTTTCTTTATGTTTTTACCTTTTGTAACTGAATTAGTCCCCTGAATATCTCATCTATGCTTCTATCTCACTCACCTTGATTGATGGATTTATTTATCCTGGTTTAGCTAAATTCCACATACAAAAACTTCAGTTAATCAAATCATGCTGCACATTTTATCATGTGCAGTAATGCAGGGGTCAGCAACCTAGGGCTCATAGGCCAGATCCAGCCCAGACTACAGAGCAATTGGATTTGGTCCACAGACATGGGGTTTCAAGGGCATTGTGTCAAGGTGCTTTGGCTGTGGGCACTCTCCCTGCATCATCATGAGGACAAGCAGTGGTAATGGCCACCCTACCATCCACCTGCCAGTGCCTGCCTCTGACCTGGTATGGGTCATTTCAGCTCAAAGCTTTTAAAAAAAAAAAAAAAAAAAAAAAGTCCTTACTCCCTAAATTAAAGAGTGAAATCCCATCCCACCTTCAGGATTCTTTCTCATTTATTTTCTTGATAGTTTTAAGACTTCTAGTAGATGAAAAATAGTCTCCAGATGTAAATTAATTATTTCTTTATTTTGAACTGTACAACATGCATGCACTCTTGAAGAACTGAGTGCAAAATTCCTGTCAAATCAGTAGGAAGTAAAGTATATTGAAACAAAGTCATAGGTAGTATGCGAAGCATAACATCTATAAACTCCTCCATTTGGTTTGAGACAAAGAATGTTTTTATTTTCGGAGATAACAAGTAGCTACTTGTCTTTTAATTACACAAAAATGATGAGGCCCAAGTATCTGGTGATTAACATTTTCTGATCCTACCATTATTTCGAACAGTGACACCTTAAAAATACTTCCTGAAAAAAAAAAAACTTTGAAAAAAGTATTTAGAAGCAATTCTCATTGTAATTAGCTTTTTTATATCTATACAAAGACCAGACCCCTTTTGGTCCCGTTATGCCAAATTGGTTCCCTTACCTTGTTCATCTTATTCATTAACATTTATTACACTGGTGGTTAGCCGTTTTAATGTGAAGACAGGCCTTAATGTGTAGTCAAGAAACAAGTGAAAACTAAGAGCTCTTATTTTTCAAGGGGTGTCTTCAGTCCAGCAAGGGGTGCCACTGCCTTCAGTCTACAAAGGTTGAGAACTACTGTTCTAGGGTGCCACCCTGCCTCCTGGTGCTTACTGAAGTCATGCTTAGAGGGCCCAATCAGACTGTATTGTGTATCCCATTGTATGAGAGAGTCTCTCTCCCAAATTAGGATTATAATCTTATAAATTAGGATGATGCATAACTGTATGTAACAACCAGAAGGTGCGGGAAATGGAAACCAAGAAGGGTAATCAATGCTGTGGTCAGTGGTTACACTGATTAGTTAAGAGCATTATTTTTTTTGAGTTTGAGTCTTCTTTGTTTAAAGAATATAAATAAATGAGAGAA
>NW_005842560.1:565362-585052 GCF_000455745.1 Alligator sinensis | reverse complement strand
TTCCTGCTTGCCATCTCCTTAGCCATTTGCATTAAATTATTTTATCAAAAGTTCAAGTGTATGGTCATTTTGTAGTCTGTAGTAGGAAAAAAGAAAGTGAAATGTGTAGTAGATATGAGAGAGAACTGGTACTCAATAGAATGCTTGTCGAAGTATTGAATGAGTGGCAGCTGCTCTGTCATCTGAGTATTAGAAGGGACCATTGTTCTCTGTTTCAAACTGTGACATCATGACTCCATGTCCATGTAACCAATAAAATGAAATAGTTCCACACCAAATATTTCCCTCTTTAAATGAACCTTAAAAACAGTTTGAGAACTGTAATTTAATGTTTAGATTATGTCCTTGAATTTAGCAACCCTACATCATATCCTTCATTCTCTCTTGTTCCTGATGACTCCGCAGCAGGGTATGAGGACTCCTGGAGGGGCACACAAGGGCTGGACCACTTCCCAGTTCCTGAACAGTTTGGCAGCAGTTTATAGTTCCATCTCACTGTCAAGCCTGGTTCCATAACTCGTGATTAAACTTCTTAGTGTGCCACAACTTCCTCCTATAAATACTTCCTGCAATGGACCTTCTATTGGCTTATTTTATTAATTGGAAGATGATACCCATACTCCTGTTTATTTCTTCCCAATACCCTGTGGCTGTCCTGTCTGCTTAGACTGCAGATCTTCCAGGAAGGAACCATCTACTCTTGTGTTAGTAGGAGGTTAGCACTATGGGGCTCTGATTTTGTTAGGTCTCCAGGCACTACCATAACATTCAATATATTCTATATTCTGTCTCCCTTAAATTGACTTATTTCTCTTATAAATAGATATGCTTATAAATAGATATGTGTATGATATTCCTTTTTTCCTGAAAAAAGTGTAATTGGAGGTACAGCCTATCTTAGCAGGTCCATTACCCTCTGCTGCTTAGTCTATGCTCTTTGGGGCTACACCTGCCTACACTTTCACATTTATATCTCTTTATCAGACACACAGTTTCTAGGTACAGTCAGCTACCCTTTCAATATTTCAGTGTCTTTCTCTCTATGACTCCAGAAAAATACCACTTGAAACCCTCTCTTCTTACTTCCACATCTGTCTCTCTCCACTCCCTTAGCCCTTCAAGGGAGCCTCTTATTTTTATCTCCTTTCATCCATCTCTTAACACATCAACTACCTATTTCACCTAATAAACTAAGACATTTTAGGGTGCCACTCATTTATGAGCTCCCATCTATGCTGCATTAGAATGAGTGTGCTGCCATAACATCTACAAGATGTACGCTATGAATCACAATATGTGTCTGGATGATTATTGACAGTAACTTTATGATTATTTGCAGTTTTTATTCCATCATTGGTAACTGCACTGGTAATGTGGGTATTTCTTCTGTATTTGTCCATCCATTCTAATTCCTCTGTCTAATTTCTCCTTCAAGGTAAATAATTACAGTTTAGAAGAAGTAACACACGAAGAAGCAGTTGCGATACTGAAGAACACATCAGATGTAGTTTATCTAAAAGTTGGAAAGCCCACCACCATTTACATGACTGATCCTTATGGCCCACCAGATATTACACACTGTAAGTGGCTTATTGTATATTGGTTTAAGAGACTAAATGTGTCTTTTTAAAGGCTAGGGCTTGGAAGGTTGAAAAAAAACGAACTATTAGATAAGATACTGTCATGATATGGCATACCTAAAGTACAAAAACTCAGATATAGTGCTGTTGCTTGGACATATACAGCAAAAAGTAACAAGTAAGTGTGTTACTTTGCTCACTCCCCTTGCTATTGTTGAAGTAAAAAGAATGGTAACATTTTGTTATTAATATTTTTTTAATGTAAAAACATTTTCAGAAAGGTCCTAGGTTAGCAGATAGAGAGCACTGTCAGACAGGGTGGTGGTGGGAAACACTCTTTACTGGAGCAGCAGTGCGTTAGTTCAAACTGGCTCCTCAACATCTGTATAAATTGGGTACTTTAGTGGGGCTTTTCTGGTGCTTTTATCCAATAGCTGATTGAATCAGCTATTAGATAGAAGTGCCAAAAAACCCCACTGAAGCGACCCATCAGTTATGACAGTGGGTGAGCCGGGTCCAACTAATGAGATGCCTCTTCTGGGCATGCCCTGGGCTCAGTGTGGGAGCGTGCTGAGTTTTAAGTAAAGTTCTCTGTCTCAAAAAGCCCTGAGGAAGTGCATTTGAACTTGCAGAAAAGTTGTTCCATTGCACAGGTCCAGAAGCAGGTCCTTTGTTATCATCCTACTTGCACCCTATTCACAATGCATCCATCTCACTTATATATATTCATCTGCTCCTTCATGACCCCAAAATGTGGCAAGGCTTCCCTTCACATCTAGTGCATCCCTCCCACCTATACCTGTAAATTCTGGCTCAGCTGCTTTCCTGCAACTCTTTGCCTCCATATGCTAGCTGGTCATTAAACACTCCTGGATGTGGGGTCCGCCCTCAGTTCTCCCTGAAAATCTCTATACCACTTCCAGGGAACTCCTGAGAGTGCCACTGCACCTGCCTGCTCCTGTTTTTTATGCAACAGGAGAAACCAGCTGAGACACCAACCTGAAGGATCCTCCAAGCCTTCCTCTTCCACAGCCCCCATTCTTAATCTCTGTGTGGTAAGTGGGGCTGCCTGAAGAGCAGCTTCACTGCCTTAGTTCTGGATTTGGGTTAGGTAGGAGAAGAGTTGGGTGGGCTCGGGATGTGCTTCTCAGGAGCACTCTCAAGAGACCATGGAAGAGGTAAAGATTTTCCTACTGATTTCCTCACTTGGCAGTGAGTAAGGAAGGGGAAGCAGTAAGGAAAGTAAGAGTAAGGAAATGAGAAGCAGCCTGACTGATTCGAGCTGAAGACAAGCTGGGAGTATGAAGAACTTAACTGACCCATACCTGTACTGGGCAGCTGCCAGAAAAGTTGTGGTCCGTGGAGGTCAGGAAGCCAAAAGGCTGGTTAAGCTAGAGTTCCTAGTAGAAATCAAAGATTAGATATATCTGATTTCTGCATCCCTGCCCCTCAGCCCTTTCCTCACATGCTAATACTCCCAGCTGCCTCTATTTGGGAGACAAGTTTTGCAACGTAGGTTTTGTACCGTGCATATTTAGGCAGTACACCACACTGCCCCAAGACCACCTGTTCATTTAGCAGATGCTCCTAAACAGCCAACAGATGGCAGTGATATTTGTTCACTACCAATCTGGGCTGGTTTCTTAGCAGTGCCTATGAAGTACAAAAGCTCAGCATCTCCTTTCCAACTGCCTGTATTATCTGATCCTCCCAAATGCTATTTCAGTAATCATGAAGCAGCGTGTAGTGTTGTGCCAGAGAAGTGATCAGCAGCATAGGGGAAAAGAGGAAGCAATTCTGGAGGGAAAAGAAAGCTGGAAAAGATTTTCAATAACACATACCCAAGTTGTCAGGGTAGACAGATTCATTTATCCTATGGGAGTCTTTCATGAGACCTACATGTTCAGAATATCTCAGAGCAAGTAATGGCATTTCCCCATAGAGCTATTTTGTCTTGAAACATTTAATATCACAGCATCTACAAGAAGGACCAGAACTATGACTAGAAAGTTTAAACATCTCCTTTTCAAAAGGGAATTAATCATAGCTCAGTGGCACAGCATGTGTCTTTGTTTTTCTTCCTTACAATTTCCTTTCCTCTAATTACACTGACTAGAGGTTGGGACACAACCTTTATTACATATTTCCAGCCATAAATATCCTCATTATCTTGAGAATGGTAAAAATAAAGAGGAGGCAAAGACTGCAGCCTTATAAAATTGTCATTGTTAATCGTTAGCCTGTGTCACATTTATATTAACTTTCTTCCTTTTTAACTAGCTTTACCGGGATCTAAATTATGACGCAGTCTAGGCTTGCATTAACATTTCAATTTTAGTGAGAACTTTGGCATCTAACTCCCTTAGGCTCCTTTTGATAAATCAAGGCTCTAAACTATAATTTCTGCCTTGCCTAAAGTACCTGCATGGCTCCATCCCAAACCTAATCCCTCAGCTGGTCTCTTGTTTCAATGCTCCCGCTATACAGCAAAGCCAGAAAGCTTACATTTCCTATCTCCCAAGCCACCCTTTCTCATTCAGATCCTTCCTAAAGATCCCTTTGTTTCATAATGTCCGCATAAAATGAGTCAACAGCAAGTGTTACTTTTTTCCACCCCAAAGTCTAAGCTTTCATTCACTGTCTTGCTTTGATTAAGGAGGGATTGTGTATTGGTGCTTAAATAGAAATGATACTGTGGCAGCCTGATCAAATGAAACTGTCCCTAACACCAGTTTATTTTAACCACCAGCTTATTCTCCACCCATGGAAAATCATATACTCACTTCTGGCAACAATGGCACTTTAGAGTACAAATCGTCTTTGGCCCCTATCTCACCAGGAAGATACTCGCCCATTCCAAAGCACATGCTTGTGGAGGACGACTATACCAGGTCAGATATCTCTCTTTATACATTGCTTTTTTGGTGAAAATTGCAAAGAACATTGTTACAACAGTAATGGAGTACTCGGGGCAATACGTGGATTGGCCTTACTACATGAGAATGAGACAGCCAGTTTTATCCATTTAAAATGGTTTCCAAGCAGATAGTTAAGGTGGAAAGTGCTGTTTTTTCCTGCGTTTCAGTCAAGTGTCACTGATGAGACAATTTATATTTTTCTTTCTTGTTTGAAGGGCGGTTAGAATATTGATCACACTGCCATCCACCTACAAAAGGCTACAATAGTCAAGTGTGTGAAATGAGATTTCATTATGCTGTCTGGTAAGACAGGGAAATGAAAATTGTACTTGTTTTCTTCAGTATATTTCCATTTTCAGAGGTTCAGAGTGTTTAAGGCTGAAGGAACTTAGGCAGGTCCCCTGCAGAGCACAAATCACAGAATTGTGTCCAGTGACTTTAGTATGAAACCCATAACTTTTATCCATTTCCCTTTTGCTCTGGCAAATCTTCAAAATCTCTTAAACTGCCTGATTTGTTGGGTCAGATACATTCAAGGGAATGATTTTCATTAGGATTTAAAGTGTATGAAAACCAGACCTCTGCGTCCTCTGTTGGATAGGAAAGCAACAGCTCCTTATATCTTCCTGCCATCCCCTCCCCCCCTGCTCCTGTCATTGGCTATGCAGAGATCTCTTTAACCAAAAGTAGGAGTTTCTCTAAAGATAAGTTTAGCTGCAAGTGTTGACTTTCTGTGGAAGTTTCTTACCTACAATCATGTTCTTTTCATTAATAGTTGGAACACGGATTTAATCAAATTTCCTGTCAGTGCTTTCTCTGGGTTAATCCCAGTTTCCCTGGTTCTTAACTGTCTTAGCACATAACAGAGTAGTATTGTCAGAGTAGTTCTTGTCAGCAGAGCATATGGGGCCAAATTCAGCTTTGGTGTTACTGTGCCTTGGGAGGGAGCTGTAGTAGGAGAGGAGGGAAGCTCTATTGGGCAAATGGAAGAGTCTGCTGAGAGAGCAGTTATCAAGTACTGGAGGCCAAGAAGGTACAGAGGGTAAAGAAAGGAATTAGGAAGGAATGGAAAGTCACAGTGAGCTTGAGAATGGAAACAGTGGCTATGTCCACATGAGACACTGACCGCACAGTTGTTATT
The DNA here is from genome assembly GCF_000455745.1 of Alligator sinensis. Lineage (NCBI taxonomy): Eukaryota > Metazoa > Chordata > Crocodylia > Alligatoridae > Alligator > Alligator sinensis. The sequence continues at coordinate 579,413 of NW_005842560.1, read as the reverse complement.
GCAGTCATTTAGTACTTGCATATCCAAGTCCTAAATGACTGCGCAGTAATCAGCGTTACTGTGCAGTAGCATTCCTTCATGGCTTTCTGGTGATGGTGACTGCACAGTAGCTTGTTACTATTGCGCAGTAGCATTGCATCACATTTCATGCTACATGACACGACTGTGCAGTAGTACTGAGCTGCTGTACAGTAGTAATGAGCTACTGCTCAGTAAGCATCTTGTGTAGACGCGGCCAGTGAGAAGCTATAAAAAGAAGATTGATTCCTGAGTAGCCCTGTCTTTCCTTCCATCTCTTCAAAAGTTTGCAGCTGATCTTGTTGGACCCAGACCCTTGGTCATGGCAATCCACTCATTTGTCACCTCCAGGATTGATCATCATAACTCATGTTTAGGAACACACCAACTGCTGAAACTTCCTTAGCCTGATGAAGGGTTTTTGAACCGGAAAGCTTGCTTAATAAATGTTTTCCAACTATTTAAGTTGGTCTAATAAAAGATATCCGATTCACCCAAAGAACCTTGGCCGCCTGCGTCCTTAGACCAACACGGCTACAACCTACACCCCTGATTAGGAATGAAATGTGAAATGTCTCGCCTTGCTTTGCAGTAGGGCTGATTGATTATTTTTGACAAAAATTCACTTATTGACAAAGGTGCTTTCAGTCACCCCTAGCACTGATGGTGATCTGGGTAGAATTCGTTAAATAGTTTTTGCGGGGAAGGTCATGCTCAAAAAATGGAGGATAAGAAAGAAAGGGCAGTTATACAATGCCATCCTTTTACATAGCAGCCCAATGACTGAGACACACACCCATGATTTGGGACTCTGAGGAGATAATATACTTATATGTCTAGTGGAGCAGTTAGTGGAATCCACTGATTTCCACACTCCCCCCCCGGTGGAGTGACCTGACTACTGATTATAGAAGCGTCTCTTTCTCTCTCTTCCTCTCTCTTTCTGCTTCATTGACTAAGTACTTTATACAAAGCAAAGTAACTTCACTGGGAGATTGAAGGAAATGTTTGGGTATGTTTTTTATCTGAAACATTTGGTTTTGTTTTGTTTTGTTTCGATTCGGTGAGAGGGGGAAAAATTAATTTCAGTGTAAATCAAACCATTTCCTCCTCCCCGTTTTCAGTTTGGCCACTGAACTGAAAAATCAATTATTTGCAGAGCCCTGCTCTGAAATGAGATGTTCACAGCCACTGGAATTGTGTACTGTTTGGAAAAAGGAACAATTAACACAAACAGAGCTGTTTATCTGCTTAGCAACAAAGGTTGCCATGAAAACATCATCCCAGTATTCCTTTCCCTGTACTGGCTCTGAATATAGTATCCAAGTCAGGTCTGAAATTCAAAGTGCTCTCTGATACTGGCACCAGTACATTAAAAAATGGTTTCTCTCTTCATGCCCTCCTATGACAAGTTGATGTCATTGGAACAATTGATGTCATTGGAACAATAAAGCTATCAATCAGAGCAGCAGGAGAGACTCATGAATGTGACACAACTAATCAAACCAAAATACATTAACACTAATCAAGCATTTACTGCAACCTGCAAAGGAAGACCGTTTCTAGGAATAATGTCAAACAGTCATTATGCTGCGAGGCTATGAGGATATGATCTGGATAAATGCCATGCACAGGATACATTGTCTTGTGCAGTAGAAAAGCCTCAAAAGTTCAAATTTTTGTTGCTGGATGTGTTTAGGTAATACCTAGCATCTACATGGAGGCCTGTAAGATGCATTTACATGGTCATTAATGTGCCGTAATTACCGTGCATTAAGTTTAGCACCTGCAATAACAGGTGATAATTTAATACGCCATAATTGGCGCTACTGCCCATTCACACAGATGAACACTTTTTAAGTGACGTTTAATGCCCATTGGACTAATCTACTGTGCATTAGCACATTAACATGGCTTTGCCAGCCACGCTAATGCACAGTAGAAATAGTCCAATAGACATTAAGTATCTCATGTAGATGCGCCCACAGAGAAGATGATGAGGTCCAGCAAACTTTATACTAGGAGTCAGGAGGTCCAGCTTCTGTTCTTTCTTTTCCTGCTGGGTTGCCTTTTGATTTGAAGTGGGAAATCACTTAACCCATTGATCACTTACAGTAGTCTATTTAAACATGCCCCACCCATGAGCTTAAATTAAACATAGGCATAGTGATGTAACTAAGACCAAGGGACCAGGGCATCCCCCAAGTTCTGACATGGGTAGGGGTGGAAAAATGTGTAAACTGGAGATCCTGTTGGTCTTTCTTTTATAAAGGGTTTGTAATGTTCAGATGAGACTCAGCCTCTATTTGTTGCTAGAAAATTTACCAATATTGTAAAATTTTGGGGGAATTTTGGAAGTCTGGCAAAACAACTGGAGGAGCTGTGGAGGAAATTTTCTTTCATGAAAAATCCGTTGATTACAGCATTTATAATTGAACCTTTTCCAAAACTATTTCTGTAATGGCAGTAATATCCACGTGTGTGTGTGTGTGTGTGTGTGTGTGTACATACACACACACACACACACACATATATATATGTATATACACACAAATACACATATGTATATGTGTATGTATATATGTATATACACATATATACGTGAGGTCTTTCCAAAAGGCCACAGTTGCAACATTATATGGTAACCAGGTCATAAGGAATTGTATTTCCGAATAACGTTGTCATAATGTGACAGTGCTGCTGGTAGATTTCCACATCATTTTTATGAGTTAGAAATATATGGAATAGTACAACCTTTTCTGTAACTGGGGTATACAGTTCAGATATTTGTATGACTTGTGAGAGAAACTGATAGCAAGGGGTTTTTTTACTTACTCATTGTTAAAAAAAATTCTGTTGTACAGTTTAAATACTTGAGCATTTCAAGTGCTTGAATTTTTCCCTATTTTAGTATTAAGTTTTACTGATGTGAATAGTATCATTTTACACAAAAAAAAGTATTTCCCTTGGATAAAAATTAGCATTTTTGTTAAATCACTTAAATTAGTAAATTCAGTGAAACCTTTTCTTAGCAATAATTTTGAGAACAAATTAGTTAAGCTGTAGCATATTGGGAGTAAAGATAAAACAAAGGTCACCTTGATCTGCCTGTGACTTGATATTGAATATTGTATGCCTATTACTGTGATTTCTCTGGTTACGGATGGCAAATGGCACGAATTAAGAGCATTATTTTATTTTTATTCATCGTTTTACTGAGCACATATTAAAAAGAACCAGTATTTACATCTTTATCATTCTCTTCCATTATTTTTTTTAATTTATTGTAAAGATAATCATATGATAGTTAAATAATATAACTCAATTTCAAACTAGTAGAATATGTGACAAAAAATATATTAAAAACTTACATGCCAGTAACTATAAGTATCCATGCAACCTTCTGTATTCCGGAAATAAGTTCTTATTTAAATAGGCTTCTATTAAATTGGAAGAAAAGACACAATCTGGCCTTGATGGCATTTTTGGGACATTAATTACTCTGAGGGAGCTGTAAATCATTATTTACTCTCTAGCAGACATCTGGCTCCCTATTTTTGGAAAATTGAAATTATATTCTAACAAATTCTGTAGTTCTCAGATGTTCACTTTTTCTAGCATTAATGAAAGAGAGAGAATCAGGGGATCCACAAAAGTAAAGACTTACTATGTTGTGTTTTTACTTCCTTTATAACTTCAGAAAACTGAGGCATCAAATTGCTTGCACACCAGCTGATATAAACTTCACTGTTAACACTTAGCTGTGGCTAGATATTAAAGATTCATAGGGAAAAAAGCCATCTGATTTATCTGTTTTGCTGTGAAATGCATGTTTGATTTCTTTTATATGCAGCTTTGTACCATAACATCCTTGTGAAGCAGAGGATGCTGGAGATTGAGAGAGAGGGAGAGAGAGGAACATTAAACTGATGGCTCAAGGGAATTTTCCTCTATATTGAGAATGACATTCCTCAGCCATTTCTTGTTTACTTACATAAGTTACATGACATGATTGATAGAACTGTCATGTAGAAGCAGCTTCAACATTGTATTAGCACCTAGGTTTGATTGCTCATAATTAAAACATTGCTGCTAAATATGTACAGTAATATGTATCCAGTAACCATTTTTTGACAACGTTGTAGGCTTTTGTTCAGCACAGTAATAAAGCATGGAAAGAGACTTGCAAAATTCAATAATGAGAGTATGAAAACTGCTGCTAAGGGGTCTTTAATGAGTTGACTTGGGCTGCCTATTGACAATATACTACACATGTTTTAAAAGAGCATGCTATGCTGAAGGGAGGTAGTTGTACTTCCTATCAGCTTTATTGAAGAAAAAAAGAATTTCCATTCATATTTCTTATACCAGGGCTGTCCAACTGATAGCCTATGTGCCTCATGCATCCTCTGGGTTCCCACCCAGTCACCACTCCCTGTATTGTTCTGACTGCAGCAGCAGCCAAGGTCTCTAGGCTTCCTCTCTCTTCTCCAGCTTCCAGTTCCTGCCTTCACCCCAGAGGGTGGTGCGGATTGTGCAGCGCAACCCTCAGTGCTGGAGGCTTGGAATGCCTACCTGGCATGGTGCAGTGGGGGAGGAGAAAGCAGGAGGAGGCTACCCAGGGCACCATGGCTTGCAGTAGTGTGGCCTGTAGAGTATGTGGACCTTAGTAACTTTTATCTATTATGAAGGTGACTTGATACTTCCTGTTGTAAGCCCATATTTAAAGTTGCTTATAACATTGGAAAATGTGAGCATATTAAGCTGGAATTTTCCTTACTTTCTGTCTTAGGCTGGCTTTTTAAATTTTAGCTTAAACAGTTCTGTTTTTCTCCATGAATAAAGTGAGGCAGGAAGTATCTTTTTGTCTTTTTACTTTGAAAACACTCATACCTCACTGTTAGACACCCATGGAGCTAAACGATCGCTAAAGCATAATCAACCCAGAGTGAATATGGAATATGCCGCACACCATTCAACTTAACTAAAATCCAACTTTATTAACACATTAAATGTATTAATAGTTTCTACATAGAGGGAGAGAAAAACATTCAGTTTAATAGTCTCACCCAATCCCAGATGTTACTCCACTTCACAGAAAAATGGCCAATCTGTTCCTGAAAGTAGAGGATGGTCATCTGTGTGTAATGGCTGTTTTTCAGTCCAGATGTTGTTGGATGATGACACACACCCAACTTCCCTTTTGCTCCCCTTTTATTCTTTTTCTTTAACTTTTCTCCTCTGATGACTCTTCATTTCCGGATACTGTTGATTGATTTCTCTGTGATCATCATACTGTTCATGTTTTGATTCTGTCAGCATATTTATTTGTTCCAACAAACCCATCACATGCACACATCTTAATTTGCTGTTTTACCAGTGTCTTAATGTGGGCATGCCTAATTTGGTCTGTCCATCAAAACCAGAAATTCCAAGGGCTCTGCAGCTGGGCACTGTCCAATTGGCCCCCTCCTGTCACCTTTCATTAGCATATCCAATCATGTTATCCCTTTGATGTAGTCAGTTAGTCCCAAATTCAGTTAATTTGAGCTAGTAACAAGGCCCACACTATACACACCTGTGTATGATAAAATCACGGACTTACATTTCATCCAACCCCTCTACTGTTAGAAGATGTGCTATTCCAAAGTCATCCCAGACAGATGTCTAGCCAGCCTTTTCTTGAAACCCCACTAATGAAGGTTCTCCCATTTTCTCTAGCTTCTTTGGTGATCATTTGCTGATGTTTTCCACAGGATCATTTGTTCCAGGGACCTGCTTTTAATTGGCAAAAGTATGACAGATCTTAAAAAGTATGGCAACTCTTACCACATTCTTTAAATGAGGCATGGAGTAGTTATACAGCGAAAGCATCACTTTACAAGATTTAACATATTCATTGCACAGGAATAATCTTAAACTAGTCATAAGTCTTTCTGCCATGGGATTTAGTTTACCTAAATAATAATTAAAAAAATAATACTGTTAGTCACAAACTGATCTCCCAAATTCTGTTATTTTCATGTAATCAAGTCCACAGTTAATGATGAGGCAAACTAATCTGCGTATCATTATAGCAATCTAAAAACAGGACAAGGATTTAAAAAATGAAAGCTCTGCTCTACCTGATTCATGAAGTGTTATGTACCAAGCTGTTTCCATGGAATTTGTGGAAAAAAGAATTTGGGAGCCTCATTTTAGGCTTATATTAAGATTTTCACAATGGGGAATGGATTTTCACAAAATGGAGCAAGAGGGATTATTTTGAAATTAAACCATTATTTTTCCTTGCAGCTCTGTAAAAAATTAATTGCAACTGTCACCTGAGACTAGGTAAATTTAGGTGGACAAAATGAAAAGGTTTACATTTTTATTCTGAAGCTTTCTTAATTTCTCCTGGGTTCTTAGTCACAATGACTGTCTCTCCTGTCTTAAATGATTGTATTAGTGGTTTGAATTTGGATGAGAAATTTTAACTTCTGACACCCATACAGATTTTTGGTTATAATTTTTCCCTGCTCTACATATATTTTAAGGTCTCCTTTGAAATCCACCCATGAGTATAAATGGTATAATGACACTACCTTCAAAGTCCACACTGATAGGAATTGAATGCATGATGGAGTTTAGATATTTAGGATCTGATAACTTGACTGCTAAGCTATCCTCCTCTGCCTTAGATAATATTTAAAGATTGAAAAAGGGTATTTGTGTGGGAATATAAAACTTCTCTAGATTCTCTGGGTAAATTTTATATTGTTTATCACTTTACATGAGCTATTTCTTTTGAAATCCCTATGATTTTTTTCAAAATGTTGAGAGCGCCTTAGAGTGAATGAGGCATCCAATTCATTCCACACATCACTAAATTCCCCCGACCCCTTAGGCATTTGTTTACAACTATAGTAAAATATAGGCTCATGAGGTTACAATAGAAAAGCTGACAAGCTATTGACTGCAGAAGGAACTCTGGGAGTTTTCCTTTTCTGTTCCTTTAATTCTCCCTAGCACCTCTCTCTCTCCCTGTCTTTCCTTGAAATAAATATGTGAGGAATGCTGTTCAGAGATTTCATCTTATTCCAATTTCCACTACACAAACTGAGAGACAAACAGACAAAACTTTAAATTGATATAAACGATATTGTGCTGCTAGCAGATCAAATAAAATGAAGGATTGAAGTAGGATGGTAGATAAATATATACAAACCATTAGTTATTATTGATGGGATATTTTTTACGTTGTTTGGATTAAATTGGAAGTGACTTTTTATGATAATGTACTAATAGTTAAAAGTTCAGACCTGCTACAATCCCAGAAAGGTAAGGCTGGAAGGAACCTTACAAGGTCATATAATCCAGCCCTCTGCTTAAATCAGAAACATCTCTGACTAAACCAGCCCAGTTAAGCAACATATACAAATAGTAGTAGTATATTAGTCTGATCTATTGAACTGAAAATGAATAATAGCACTGGTTTAAAAAGTCATCTGTTTAGTTCTAAAGTGTATTTCTAGTCAGAAAAAATGACTGTACAAAAATAACCATGTAAGGTGACATGTTTAATTTCTGTTGGATCAAGTGTCGTTTTTATGGCCTATAGCCATGCTTGGCTGGGTTTTCTCTATTTCATGCCTCAAAAAGGTGCAAGAAGCCAAATTAAATCCTCAGTGATGCCTGTGAAAATTAATTCCAGCAGTGCTGCTTTGAGTTTTCATAGCTATAATTGGTTGCAATTTAGTACACAATTCTGTTGACCATGAAAAAAAAAAGAAAAATTGTACTTTCCCAACCAACTGATAACTGATATACCTTCTCAATTTTGCTGTTTGAAAGTAAAGGCTGTCAAAGTATAAATTATTTCTTGTCACTCAGGTAAAGAGGTATCACTTTGAAAACACAAAAAAGCAGATATGTTGAGTACAAAGTTGTGAATTGATATCAGTGGTAAAGTAGCAATAATAGCAGAGGCAAGGATTTTTTAGGGTGTTATCCTTTATTGGACCAACTAGGTAGTTGGGATAAACTTAGACATGTTTTTGAACTCAGGACATTCCTCATCAGGTCTGACCAGAATTAGCTAGGCACTGCATAATAAAACACAGTGAATGAAGAATGTCTTGCATTCAAGAGCTTGTCTAACTCTATCCCAACTACCCAGTTGATCCAATAAAAGATATCATGCTAAGAAATCCTTGCCCCTCACATAGCTTCTGGGCCAACCTGGGGAAAACATCACTCTGACACTACCTTGACTTTTACAGGGGGCATATCTAGGATTTTGAAAGAGTGGATACAGAAGGTGTGGCATAACGTCACATATAGCACAACACATTTTTCATCAGTTAAAAAGAAACTGGAAGCTTTATTAGGATGCTAAGGGCCTAGCACCATATCATTCAGTTTAAGATAAAAGCAAAAACAATATAACTTTACAGTAATTTATATTAAATTGCTAGATTATATATTAAGTTAATAGGCAAAAAAGAGTCAAAAGATATTGTTTCATTAGTTCTGTAGTCATTGGAGTTAAATATACATCTCTTATTCAGATTCATTAAAAAAATCTCATTTTCTTTAGTGTCTTGATAGTGCCTCCGATACTTCACTGTTGGTCATTTCTTCACTGCAGTTAATATCACCACACCTGAGTTAAGGTTTTTAGCTAGAGCTAAAAACAGCCTACAGGGCTATGAAATAGAACAGAGACATTACCAGGAGCAGCTAAGGGACAGTAACATAGCTGGAGAAAGGGTAGTTTGAATACTGGAACATCAAAACCATTAAAAAGCAAAGAGGGTTGTTAATACCTGTTAAAGGAACAAAAATTAGCAGAAATCAGGGAGAAGATAATGAATCATGAAGTCAATTGACTCCTTCAGCTGCCTGAATAGAAATGTCACTGCCTTTCCTAGGCAGCTGGTTGTAAACTCTGGGTGGAACAGGAATCGAAGGGATTGCAACTACACAACTACACTCTCCCTAGATCCACCCCTGACTTTATGAAGCCATTTTCAGAGCAGAGTTGCACTTGGTAATCATATTTTTCATCTCAAGGACTACTGCTCTTTGTGAACATGTATTAATAGTAGTATGTCAAATGAATCCATATTGGGGCCATTCAAAGAAATGTATTCATGAAAGGCCAAGATGCAGGAGACAATGCATGGGGCCAGTGGATTTGCTCTTGTGGTGAGATATTTGCCTTTGAAATCCTTCTGGAGATCTTTGTGAAAGGGCAGAGGCTTCTGTCAGAACTAGAATGAAGCCTCCTCTCATGATTTCCCAAGCTACCACACTCAAATAAAGTGCCATCTTCTATTTAAAGGCCTGTCAGACGCACAACATGTGTGTTAATTGAAAATATTAATAGGACTAAAACAGCTACATTTTCATACTTGAATGGTGTTATCAAGGTTAGCTGCTAGTTTGAAAATGTCAAAAAATGTACCAATTTAAATATTTTCGTTATTATTGCTACATTACCGTTGACTGTTACATATGGCAGTTTCATGTAAAAATGTGTCAAATGAATTGAAGCATTGTAATGTGAATGATCCTGATTTATTTTATATAAACACATAAGTGCTCAATGATAGACTCTGATAACTTCAAGTCTACCAAATGATTGACTCAAATTCACAGTGTTTAAGGCCCCAAGGGATGTATAGATCATCAAATCTGACTATCTGTATAGTACATCTCATGGAATTTTACCCAGTTAGCCCTGTATAGCTCCCAGTAATTTGTTTGCAGGACTAAAATATAGCTTAGATTTTGTAAGGTTGGTTTCTACACATTTGTGTGTAAACCTAGAAGCTAATATTCTGAGAAATTTAACAGTTCTGATGGCATGGCTTGGTAGCTCTAAGGTATATGTATGGACAAATTCTGCTCTCTGTCATATTAAGTTCATCACAGGGGCACAGAAGGGAATTGGTGAGTATTTATTCACCAAGGCGCCCCAGGGGGTTACAAGAAATAATGGCCACAAGCTAGCAGAGAGCAGATTTAGATTGGACATTAGGAAGAACGTCTTCACAGTTCGAGTGGCCAAGGTCTGGAATGGGCTCCCAAGGGAGGTGGTGCTCTCCCCTACCCTGGGGGTCTTCAGGAGGAGGTTAGATAACCATCTAGCTGGGGTCATTTAGACCCAGCCCTCTTTCCTGCCTATGCAGGGGGTCGGACTCGATGATCTATTGAGGTCCCTTCCGACCCTAACATCTATGAATCTATGAATCTAATGTGCAATGTATATTTGATGGTTTGTTTGAACTTCTAAGGGCATGAGCACCACAAATATATTCACAATGAGTTAAGATAGTGTTTGAAATTACAATGTGTCAGCTACTCTCTGGTAGCTGCCTAGGTGTGTGTTTATATTCCATGGTAAATTCAAGGTAGCCTTACTCCCCCTTTAATTGAAGGGTAGACTACCTTGCATTTCCCATGGAGTAAGAGCATACGCACACGAGCAGTTACCGTGGAGCAGTTGATGCACTGTAGTCATGTCTCAATTCACCTGACAGAAACTTGTTTAAATGTCCATACCCTACAAGCCCACTTTGATTGCACCTATTAGATGAGTGATTCTCAACTAGGGTAATGTGAAGGTGACTGTGTAATATTAGCAGTACACATGATTCACAAGATCAACCCAGAGATTTCAATTAGGAATGCATAGTACCAAAACCTTTCTGACCTGTTGTGGGCTTTCTTGAGTTCTTTGCAATGGAATTGCTCTCTTTTTGGTAGTCAAGAAATAAATGAAAGCTAAGGTGCCTTGAGTCTCACAGGGTTGCAAACCACCATATTAGATGTTTAAGCGTACTTAGTACTAGGGTTGTGCAAAGCTTCGGATCGTGATTCAGATTCAGAGATGATTTGGATGATTCAGAGGCTGAATCTATTAATTTGAATCAAATTGCTGGAAGCTTTAGGCTTTCTGAATCGATTTGGAGCTTCCAAATCGATTTGGAAAAGATTTGGCGATTCAGAGATTTGGCCATAGAATGGGGAATCAATGAAAGATCTATAACTTTGATGTCTTTTAGCTGATTCAGATGAAACTTGCAGGGATGGTAGCCCATGCTGAGACCATGAAGCATGCTGGGCTTCAAGGTGATAGGTTTAGGGGTTTCTGGGAATCTGTGCCTCAAATTCATGAAAGCAAAACTCATGTCATGTGTGTGTGTTAAGCCACAGTGGGGTGAAAACTACAGAGATGGTAGGTCTTACTGAGGCCACAAAGCCTGCCAAGTTTCAAGGAGATAGGTGCAGGGGATTCTGGGAAACCATACCTCAAGCTGCTGACAAGCAAAACTCATGTCACATGTTTGGGTGGTAGCCCCTGCTGTGGCCACAAAGCTTGCCAGCTGTCAAGGACATAGGTGCAGGAGGGCATCTGGATTCTGAGGCCCTGCATCTCTGGCCATAGGCGGGTAAAACTCGTGACATGGGTGCTTGTGGGACTGTGTGTGTGTTCAGGTGAGCCCTTCCTGGCGCTGGGGCCTCTGCACAATATGGCAGTGTGACCCTATGAGGTCGCCTCCTCCCCTACAGCCTCGGCCTGGTCCACCACTGTAAATGCCGGCAGGTCAAAATAACTTAGCTGGGTCAACACCAATAGTACCAGTAGCGTCAAAGGTATCCAGACGGAACTGTCACAGAGCCTTTCTTTTTATAAAGGAATTGACACCAACGAGTAAAGATGTTGTGTTGGATATCTGTTACTCATGATATATGATGGCTTATCCTGTGTTTTTATGTTTATATGTTTATTATGAAAAAAACTGAAATAGTTAGAAAACTATAACTTAGGAAGCTTTTGGGTTGAAAAATCCTGTGTAAGGCTGAGGAAGTACATGCACTTGGTGTGTCTCCTGGTCCTGGATGGAAGGAATAGTAAAGAAGCCAGAGGCTGGCCTGGCACACAATGCAGGCAAGAAAGCCAGTCAGTGAAAATGGAAATGGAGGCGTCATGGGGTGAGGGACAGGCTGGGGGGCTGGGGGGAAGGGGGATGTAGCAGCACAGATAAAAATGCAGAGGTGCAGTTTCCCAGAAACCCCTGCAAATCTCTCCTTGACAGCTGGCAGGCTTTGTGGCCTCAGCAGGGGCTACCATCCCTGCAGTTTTCACCCCGCTGTGCCTTAACACATACACAGTGTCACCTATGTCATGGGTTTTGCTTGTCAGCAGTTTGGGGTGCAGCTTCCCAGAAACCCCTGTACCTATCTCCTTGAAACTTGGAAGGCTTTGTGGCCTCAGAAAGAGCTACCATCCCTTCAGTTTTCACCCCACTATGGCTTAAAACACACACGTGACATGAGTTTTGCTTTCAGGAATTGAGGTATAGTTTCCCAGAAACTCCTGCACCTATCTCCTTGAAACTTGGCATGCTCCATGCTCTCAGCAGAGGCTACCACCTCTGCATGTTTCTTCCCAATAAGCCACAATACAACAAAGTTATAAATATTTCATTGATTCTCCATTATACTCTATGGCCAAATTTCTGAGTCGTCTCCGAATCTTCCAAAGTGATTTGGCCGGATTGAATTGGAAAAACAATTCAGATCTCCGAATCAAATCTCTGGCATCTGAATCAGCTGAATCCAAATCGACTAGTTCCCTATTCACACAGGCCTACTTAGTACCCATGTGATCCTATCTTGCCTGGTTCAGTTCCTCAATAAATGTTAACATGCCTATATTTATAATATGCCATGACCATAGCCTTAACACTGGGTGCATCTACACATGCATTTACTCTGGCCTAGATTTAGTCTGGTGTAAAATAAGCCAGAGTAAGGGTTTTCAGGCAGGCATCTACACATGTGGGGATTAGGGAGCAGATTTGCACACAGTGCCCTACAGCCCTGGGTGGGGAGCTCCAGGCTCCCAGGGGTTGGCAGGGAGCACCAGGCCAAGAGACAGCTATCTCCTGTCCCAGGGGGCTGCCTGCAGCTGGGATGGGAACAATGTTCTCCTGCCCTGGCAGCAGGGAGATCCTGGGCCTGGCTCCCTGATCAGGGACATGGGGTGTGGAAAGAGCGGCAGGGGAGGGGCAGGTCTGAGCGTCCTCCCCAATCCACCCATGGAGCAGTTAGCAGCTAGCTTGCTAGTAGCAGCTGCACCAATGGATAGGGGCAGGGGGCTGGGACCTACCCTAACCCTCCCACTTTTTCCAAGCCCTGTCCCTGACTGGGACATTTCCTGGCCAGTCCTGGGGCTCAGGCTGGGAGACCCTTATCTCCTAGCACTAGCTCCATGACTGCCGAGCTCAGGCTGGGATATAAGGATCTCCCAGCTTGAGCCCCCCAACCTCATAGCTCAGGCTAGGAGATAAGGGTCTCCCAGCCCCCACTCTCCAATGGTGTGATCTGGGAGCAGGGGGCTTGGAGCTCCCTGCTGCCAGAGCAGGGGGCCATAGTCCCCACCCGGGCTCCTGTGGTCGAGCCTACCTCAGAAGTAGGCAACTCCCAGGGGTAAGGAGATATCTTCCATCCCCTGGTGGATGACAGACCAGGAACAGATTTTGATCTTGGTTGGGCGTCTACATGAGCACCATTACCAATCCCGAGTAAATTTGCCACTTGCATTTGCAGGTAGGAGATTTACTCGGGATTAGGGAGGTTTACTGCCAACTAAGTACGTGCACGTGTAGGCACACATGCTTACTTCACAGTAAACTATGCTAATGCAAAGTTAAGCATCTCACCCACTGAGTTACAAAAAGCAGTGAGGAGGAGGAAGAGGAACCTATTGTAACAATTGTTTTTCCAGGACTTGAACAGGATTTAGGCCCTTCGTAGATGAATTTAGGATTTAGTAGACATCAGTGGGATAGTGTCGCAGAGCACCCCGGTGCTCTGCTCCTAGAGGGAAGAAACTGCCAGGTAGAGAGACAGAGCCCTGGCAGATCATAACGAGCCCAGCTGAGGGTTGCCAGGGTAACAAGCCCAGCTGCGGGTTGCCGGGGCAGCTAAGGGGAGCCGGCTGCCTGTAGGAGGCAGGGCCCGGGCCTTATAAAGCCCCG
>NW_005842560.1:558524-565325 GCF_000455745.1 Alligator sinensis | reverse complement strand
GAGATGTAGCAAGAGGCCTGACTTGCAAGTACAGCTCACTATAGCCCTGAGAGGATGGGGCACCATGGTTTAGCCAGGAGGCTCTAGTTTATATTCAGGCTTGCATATTAGACCGGAGGCTTGGGTGAGGCTGTAGGGGTTGGAGGAGGCCTCATAGGGACCCCAGAGTTGTGGGGCCCCTGAGCGCAACCAGTAGGTTGCGGGCGGGGAACAGACCCCGGAGCCCGAGGCGGGCGCGGCAAGCCCCAGAGAGGGGGAGTGCCATATCGGTTCATTGAGAAGCCCGAGGCGGGCACGGCAAGCCCCAGAGAGGGGGAGTGCCATATCGGTTCATTGAGAAGCCCGAGGCGGGCACGGCAAGCCCCAGAGAGGGGGAGTGCCATATCGGTTCATTGAGAAGCCCGAGGCGGGCACGGCAAGCCCCAGAGAGGGGGAGTGCCATATCGGTTCATTGAGAAGCCCGAGGCGGGCACGGCAAGCCCCAGAGAGGGGGAGTGCCATATCGGTTCATTGAGAAGCCCGAGGCGGGCACGGCAAGCCCCAGAGAGGGGGAGTGCCATATCGGTTCATTGAGAAGCCCGAGGCGGGCACGGCAAGCCCCAGAGAGGGGGAGTGCCATATCGGTTCATTGAGAAGCCCGAGGCGGGCACGGCAAGCCCCAGAGAGGGGGAGTGCCATATCGGTTCATTGAGAAGCCCGAGGCGGGCACGGCAAGCCCCAGAGAGGGGGAGTGCCATATCGGTTCATTGAGAAGCCCGAGGCGGGCACGGCAAGCCCCAGAGAGGGGGAGTGCCATATCGGTTCATTGAGAAGCCCGAGGCGGGCACGGCAAGCCCCAGAGAGGGGGAGTGCCATATCGGTTCATTGAGAAGCCCGAGGCGGGCACGGCAAGCCCCAGAGAGGGGGAGTGCCATATCGGTTCATTGAGAAGCCCGAGGCGGGCACGGCAAGCCCCAGAGAGGGGGAGTGCCATATCGGTTCATTGAGAAGCCCGAGGCGGGCACGGCAAGCCCCAGAGAGGGGGAGTGCCATATCGGTTCATTGAGAAGCCCGAGGCGGGCACGGCAAGCCCCAGAGAGGGGGAGTGCCATATCGGTTCATTGAGAAGCCCGAGGCGGGCACGGCAAGCCCCAGAGAGGGGGAGTGCCATATCGGTTCATTGAGAAGCCCGAGGCGGGCACGGCAAGCCCCAGAGAGGGGGAGTGCCATATCGGTTCATTGAGAAGCCCGAGGCGGGCACGGCAAGCCCCAGAGAGGGGGAGTGCCATATCGGTTCATTGAGAAGCCCGAGGCGGGCACGGCAAGCCCCAGAGAGGGGGAGTGCCATATCGGTTCATTGAGAAGCCCGAGGCGGGCACGGCAAGCCCCAGAGAGGGGGAGTGCAGACGTGGCGGGCGAGAATTAGAGGGTGCCTTGGGCCGGCCTGACACGGAGCGAGGGACCTTAAGGAGCACACGGCCCTCCGCGAGGACCCCGCCGTGACAGATAGGATCATGGCTTAAGGATAGACGTAGGTGGGATAGGATCGTGGCTTAAGTGCATAACCTCTTTTATTTGCTGGCTTGTTCTAAGTTAACATTAACATTGAACAGGTTGAGAGGAAAATACAGCCCAAAATGTTTGCTTGTGTTTTCTCCCATATAATTTGTTTACTCAGATGGATAAAAACAGGAGTGTATTTGTCTTAATCCTGATAAAACTTCTAAATCTGGCAGCTGTTACCTCTTTGAAGATGTTTTGATTGTGGATAAAGTAAGGTGAATAACTGCTCAAACGGTATACATCCATCTTTTACATTTTTTAATGCTGGTAAACGAGCCATTGCACATATTTACATTCATTTTAAAAATGAATGCATCATAACACAAGCTGTTAGCATTTGTTTTCAGACTCGTTATAATTTTTTTTTATTCTGTTCTCTTGATTTTATTTTTCAGACCAGTGCTTTGCAAATTAGTCCTAAACCTCTATCTTGGTATAGAGGTTTCTCTCACTTTATGCGGGTTCTGTACATGCAAATTCGCTCTTATGCGATGACCCTTTTTACAACAAAAATTTTGTTATATGCAAAGTAAATTCACTCTTATGCAATCAGTGTGGTGGAAGCCCACAGTCAGCTGCTTTGTGCGGTGCACTGTGGGAGTGATGCCATAGGCAAAGGAAGAAAAAATTATTTGGGGAGGCTGAGCTGGGTGGACGTGCCCTGGGTAGCCTGCGTGTGTGTGTGTGTGTGTGTGTGTGTGTACAATATCACTATCAAGGTGGGGTGCATGTTGATGCACCTTGTCCAGAGGTCCCCCTGCCAGTTTTATTTTATGGAGTCCAGGGCCATGTTGTTTTCATAAAGCGTCTTTGCCTCATGTGTGAATTTCAGGAAAAGAAAATAAATGCCTTTCTGCTGAATAATAAACTTCACATTCTTCTAGGTGGAAATGCATGCAACACATTATGGATAAGATGCTGAAAGTTGTGCATCAGTTACCTTCCTTTTTTTTATATGTATATATAGTTATCTAGATATATTTATATATAGACTAAGGAAGTGCCCGTCAAGAATGACGTGTGGGCAGTGGGCACGGAGCGCCACCACCCACTGCCCTGCATGGCCGCCCATCTGCAATCAGCCATGGGCATCCCCCCACACACACCCACCCAGCCCCACCCCGCACACACACACACCCAGCCACATGGCACATGCTACACCAACCCAGCCACATGCCACACCCACCCAGCCAGCCACACACCCACCCAACCACACACCACATACACACTCCCAGCCACACACCACACACACCCAGCCATACGCCACATGGCACGTGCAGCACCCACCCAGCCACATGCCACACCCACCCACCCAGCTACACACCCACCCAACCACACACTGCATGCACACAGCATCAGCCCCTGCAACCTGGCCCGGTCTGGCCCCATCAGTGCAGCACCCCGGGAGCTGTAAGCCATGAAGCCGCTTGGCAGCAGCACCCATGACTGCCACTCAGGGTAGTTGGTGCCCATACTTACAGAGCTGCGGCTGCTCCGGGAGTGGCGCGACACCATGTTAGTACAGTCAAGGGGGTCAGTACAGTCGAGGTCTTGGAACGTATCCCTATTTGTTACATTATAAAGTGGGTTCCCTTTATGCGAATTCAAGTTATGTGCTGTTTTCCAGGAACGCATGTACAGCATAAAGCAAGGGACACCTGTACTGTCCTTCATGCCTATCCTGTAGCAGACAGCAGCTCTTTCTCTGCCATAGCTTTGAAGAAGAGGGGAAGAAATATGAAATGATCAGACTCTTTAACTTGGTAGTCCATTCTCCTCTTGCCCAATTAAGGAAGCTGCAACATTATATCTATTCAAAAAGGTTCATTAAGTACATGCCAATTTCCTGCAATCCTGCCGCAGCAGTGTGACTTCACTGAATTCCTTCGGAGGAAAAATGAACATTTTAAAAATCACTAACATGGTCTGGCTTTACAAGATGTGTGACTCATTCCTAGAGGTTTTATGGAAGCCCCTGAATGCATTCAGATGCCAAGGTGATAAGTGTGACTTCAATGGCTAGGTAGATGAAATTGCATTGGAAATCTGTTTTCACTGTGTTTGGCTCCAACAGTCTGCAGATTTTGATTTAACACATCATCTTCATGGCATGATCTGTGAGCCAGAAAAAGAAGTGATGGTCACCCATTTCTGTGACCCAGTGTAATTTCAAGCATTCAGAATACATTCACAATGTTCATATATGGTTATTTCTTGAGCTTATTATCTTTATACATATGACTGTAAGGAAAATAAGGTAAGGAAATAAAAGCATTAATGTTGCACAGATATTCCAGCTGGGGGTCTGGACAAAAGGCACTCATACTTCATCAGTGATTGCAAGTTCTCAATTGTTTTAATCAGTTAACAAGCTAATCACAAGCTAAGTCTTAAGACAAAGAGAACTCTGTAATCATTTTTTTTAAATCTTTCTCTTCCAGAAACAAAACTCTTTCAAAATCAGCACTATAGACTGCTTAAATTTGATATTTGTATTCTATTTCATGGATGGTTCTGAATCAAAATTCAGCTTTGGAGGAGTAAGAGGCTGTATGACAGACTAAAATAAATCCTAATATAGATGCTATATCTCAGGATATCTCGAGAGAGTAATTGATTTGATTTGTAGATAGTAAATTATTAAAATCATCCCCCAAACATCTGTAAAATATATAGAGAAAAATAAATCTTTGCTTTCCTTAAAGATGTTTCGTGGTGGGATTGGAAGGATTCAGTGGTGACAGTTTTGCTATTTACATACTCGGTCACTTTGAATGTTAAACTAGCAATCTGGCGCACGTACATTTTTCACTAGACTAGCTTTGGCAAGAGAGTTTTTAAAACCAAATGCAAGGTTGTACACAAAAAAGATTAGTTGTATTTATTGAGGAAAATCTTTAAATAAGAAAACACCAAGCCTCCAAATCAAAGGACAGCAGGGAATCCTGTGCTATGTCAGTGGCCAAGCTTGGTCCATTTTAGTCACTAATAAATTCTGTGCAAATTCTGACATTACTATAATAACATTCTGTCATCTATGCATAATTATAGCAAAAGAATTGTGTCGTTAGTGTTTCGCAGTGTTACCAGAAGAACAAAAACAGCTTAAACAAACTGCTGCAGTAGGTAGAGGGTGCAGGGAGTTCTCAGGGCTGCTTCAGCCGTCCCACTGGCACAAGGGGTCGTGTCCCTAGGCACCAATTGGCTGAGCCACAGAAGCTCCTGAGAAGTGAGTAGCCCTGAGCCCTAAGGTGCTGGCCCCAGCCTCCAGCTCCCCCTGGCTACAGTTCCGGGAGGAGCCAGGCAGGATTATTCTGCCCCAACTGGCACAATTTGCCCCAAACCAAAGTGCATGTCCGGGCACATGCACTAAGGTAAAAAGCCCCAGCTCAAATTTGCGCCACTTCTATTTGAGCTGCTGCAAGTGCACATGCCTGCATGCATGGACGCATCCCTTGATGCCTTGAGAAAGGTTTAATTATTTGGCTGGCTATTTCCCTCTCTTAGCTTGCTGTGTACTTAGGCATTGTTGCACATGTTGGATCTTCTGACTGATCCATGAAAAAAAGCACCGAACAGTTCACAGTCCTTAAGCTATGTCCGTACTTACCTGCTTCTCCTAGAACAAACTTGTGGCAACAACCAGCAGCTGCCACCAAAGCGTGGGTGGTGCTGGCAGTCCTGTATGCTTCCACTCTATAGCTGCACTGGCAGAGCAGGAAGTGAACTCTGGGAAGGCACCAGCTGCTGAATGTACCGTGGCAGCCAGCTGGAGGCATTGTAGGACTTTCCCGTACCATCAGCCAGGGGCTGGATGGCAGAAGCAGCATAACACATGCAGTGGCTCTGCTGGCAGAAAAGAGAGTTCTGCTGTTGAAGAGAGCCCTTCAGGCTGAACACACACAGAGTTTTGCAGAGTGGAAGCGAAGTGATTGAATTTTCCTGCAATCATGGCTGTGTTAGCAGGTAGGGCTGCAGGGTCCAGAGTAAATGAGGATGCACTATTTCAGGGAATCTTCTGAGAGTCCTTTACCAGCAGGCTGGAGTCTGGCTGGTATTCAAAGCTGTTCCCCCAGCTGAGGGGTAAGTACTGCCTTGTCCCAGGGATGAATCCCTCCGCTAGTGCAGTTGACAGTGCCGTAGTGGGTGGGGAGGGGACGAGTGGGCTGACCACTCTGGGCATCGAAGTGAAGGAGCACCAACAGGCACTGCCCAGCTGGGGCGGGGTGTGGGATGCAGCCGCAAGCGGCTCATGGGGGGGGAGGGAGGGAGGCGTGGGGATGGGGGAGAGGGCAGCTCCCACTGCTGTGTGCACTACCAGGCAAGCGTGTGCCCCCCCTGCAGATCTGTGCACGGGGCAAGGGTGGACTGCTGCTGCGGGCTTTGCCCTGGGCACCAAACTTCCTTGCCACGGCACTAGCAGTTGGCCTCTGGACAGTATTTACCTTCAGGGTCAGCAGGGCTGCATGGGTACAGCAGGAGATTTACCAATGTTCGAACACAGTAGGGTTGTAGTATCTGACTATTTATTCAGTATTGAACTTTCAGGGTTGCCATTTAACTCAGAATATCTGTATTTACCATAGTTCAAGCAGGATTTGTCAAAACTGGAATCGGAAAACAGTGTACATAACTCTTCATTGTTTCAACAGTATCTTAATTGATTTGTCCACATGTGGGTGCGTGTGTGTGTGTACAATATCACTATCAGGGAGGGGTGCATGTTGATGCACCTTGTCCAGAGGTCCCCCTGCCAGTTTTATTTTATGGAGTCCAGGGCCATGTTGTTTTCCTAAAGCATCTTTGCCTCATCTGTGAATTTCAGGAAAAGAAAATAAATGCCTTTCTGCTGAATAATAAACTTCACATTCTTCTAGGTGGAAATGCATGCAACACATTATGGATAAGATGCTGAAAGTTGTGCATCAGTTACCTTCCTTTTTTTTATATGTATATATAGATATCTAGCTATATTTATATTTAGACTAAGGAAGTGCCCATCAAGAATGACGTGTGGGCAGTGGGCACGGAGCGCCACCACCCACTGCCCTGCACGGCCACCACTCTGCAACCAGCCACATGCATCCCCCCACACCTGATACACACCCACACCCACCCAGCCCCACACCGCACACACACACACCCAGCCACATGGCACATGCTACACCAACCCAGCCACATGCCACACCCACCCAGCCAGCCACACACCCACCCAACCACACACCACATACACACACCCAGCCACGCACAACACGCAAC
>NW_005842560.1:551399-558511 GCF_000455745.1 Alligator sinensis | reverse complement strand
CCCGGCCCCCCCCCCCCCAGCCACATGCCACCCCCACCCACCCAGCTACACACCCACCCAACCACACACTGCATGCACACATCCAGCCACGTGCCACATGCCACACACAGACAACCAGCCACATGCCACAGACACACCCAGCCACATGCCACACATATATCAAGCCACATGCCACACTCACCCACCCAGCCACACACATCCACCCAGCCAGCCACTTGCCACACACACCCCTCCAGCCATATGCCACTCTCACCCACCCAGCCACATGCCACACACGCGCACATACACACACACGCCACCCACCGACTCAGCCACATGCCACACATACACACATCCACCCACACGCCATACACACACACACACAGAGCCACATGCCATACACACACACAGACATACACACACGGAGTTACACACACACACAAGCCACACACACATGCTGCACACACCCAGCCACAGCCACTCGCCACCCCCACACCCAGGTGCACGCCACACACATGTGCCTCAGTGCCCAGCCTGGCCTGCCCCACAGTGGGACTCATGTGGTGCCACCACTGTCAAAGCAGGGGCAGAGAGGTGGGGAGAAGAGGTGGAGCAGAGGCTGCAGCTGCAGCTGCCCCTGCCCCATGCACAGATGGGCCCACGTGCCCCCCTGGGCTCCCCAGTGCTGCCTCTGGAGGAGTCACCAGGCTCCGAGTATCCCATGGCCCAGCCCAGCTGTGGCCACATTCACCGTGACTGGGGCCTTGGCCAGGCCAGGTCATGGAGCCTTCAGAACCTGGCAGCTCATGCAGGGGCACAGTGCCACGGAGCCCAGGGGGCGATGTAGGCCCCCCTCCTCCCAGCCCCCCGCAGTGCGCGCAGTGGTGGGAGCCACCTGTCCCCAGCCTTGGAGGAGCTGCCAAGTTCCCCAGGCCCCACAGCTCAACCCAACCTGAGCACAGCCCACCCCCCTGCCGGGCACAGTCTCAGCCCCAGTCTCCCCGGCCCTTCCAGCAGCAGCAGCAGGCCACCGCGCCCCCCCTTCCCTTCGTGCCCCCCATGCCCACTCCCCATGTGGCACCCTGAGGCCGCGCCTCATTCTCCCTGCCCAGAGCACCCTGCACCCACTCCCTGCAGCACCCTGCGACCATGCGCCAGGCCCCACCACATGCCCTGCCCCCACATGGCCCTGCCCCCCTGCAGGGCCACGACTCTCACCTCCCCTTCCCTAGTCCCCACCGCCTCCACCTATGTGTCTATCTGTCAATAAGGCTCCAGGCAGCGCATGCGCAGTTGGCCCAGAGCGTTATGGACAGACAGATGCACTGCCAGAAGTGCTACGGCTTTTATTATATTAGAATATCTATGTTATGTTAACACATCTATATATATGGTTCTGGTAGCAATATGTAAAAAATTATAAATATACTCAACATATAATAGCAGATCACTTGGGGAAATGCATCATTGGGCTCTAGAGGGAAAGTTGCACTCTTTCAGTTAGAGTGCACAATAAATAGGTACATTTTTATGGCACAACTGAATTGCTTGTGTATCCTTTATGCAACTATCTTCTATTCAATGGTACTGGAAAACAGAGTTCTTATTTATGAGCTAGTAGTACTCTGTACTTGTCTGTCCTGAAATGTTCTTGACAGATTTTTCTTTGCATGCTTTTAAATTCTGATGGATGTTCTTTGTCTGTTCTTGGCCCTTAATGCACATCTAATCTTTTACTCTTGTCTCTGTATCACCAGGCCTCCTGAACCTGTTTACAGCACTGTGAACAAACTGTGTGATAAGCCACCTTCTCCTAGGCACTATTCCCCTCTCGAATGTGACAAAAGCTTCCTTCTTTCAGCTCCCTACCCCCACTACCACGTAGGCCTGCTCCCTGACTCTGAGATCACCAGGTACTGCATGCGCTTTTTTCTCACTTCCTTTATTAGAATGCATGAGCATCAGTAGTTATAGAGTAATCCCAGCCTCCCTAATGTTCCCTCTCCTGAGGCTTGTGCTTGTCTTTAACCTGGCTTTCACCTCCGCAGCACTGTCCATTGGGAAACGCATTGTACCTCCGTATAATGCTATGGTTGCCAAAAAAAAGTGGTGAATACAAGCAATTTAAATCCATAGGAATGGCTCTCTCAAGTGCTTCACATTAAATATATTTCATGCTATAACCTAACTCTGCATTTGTTTTACTTCAGAAATAACTAAGAATTCACCATCAATTGTAACAGGGGAAGCTGATGCCATAAATTAAGCTCTCTTCAGCTGATGTATTTTGTTTTATTTGATGGGTACATCCTGAGATCATTTAAGGAATGTTAACAAAGAGTAATCACTTCCCCAGCCAAATACTGGCTCATTCTGTCCCTGAAATATTGCATCCCCGAGGATGGCAGCATACTGATGAGAGATGAAACTATGGAAACAGTGAAAGGAGTTGTGTTGTTGTGTGCTTACCATTGTCTGAAGTTTACCTTATTACAAATGGTTAATCAGTGAAAATTTCCTTAGACCAAAGTAATCTTTGTCGGTATTTTTCAAAATGATCAGTTAACTGTTTTCAGATATAATAATTAGGGACCTCCTGAAATCACAATTTCACAGATTTTATGGAAAATATGAAATTTGGCATTGCCCACAAAATCAGGCAATGTCTGCAGAATCCACAAAAAAAAAAAAGAAAAAAAAAAGAAAACTTACTGAAAGTAAAATACTGGCTATCCTCATGGCACTGCTGTCCGGCCGTGCAGCCCACCATGGGGAAAGAGGGGAGACATGGGCAACTGGTGCCTCCTGAGCCTGGGGGGGTGCACCTGTGGAAGCCAGCGTCAAGGACGGAGCTGGCAAACACCTGCAGATGCCGGTGGGAGGGGTGGGGATGGCCCTGTTAGGGCAGGGGCATGTGCCCCCCCATGCCACCCTATCAATCACCTAGGGGAGAAGAGGAGTCCAAAATAGTTGCTGCCCCCACCCTTTGGTGATGATTGGCTGAGAGGACTGCCTGTCATGCGGCCACATCCTTCTCCACCAATCAGTGATGAAGGGTGAAGCTGCATGATGGACAGTCCTTGCAGACAAACAGCAGCAAGAGGCAGGGCCACCAGAGCCCCTGGGCTATTCACAGGTGAATGGCCATGATAAGCCCTTGAAAATGGCATCCAGCCTCGTGAAATCACCTGGCTGTCTCCTCAAGATGGGTAATGATAATCGAACAGACAAAGAATTTAGGAGGATAAAATTTAAGGTTAGATTTTCAAAAGTGAATAGTGATTTGGAGCATTTCTGTTTGGCTGCTGAACTGGAAGGGGTCTGGAAAGGGCCTGATTCTCAGAAAGTACTGATCAAATCACCAGCTGCCTGAAAACCACTCCTCTAAAGCATCACTTCAAATCACTGGTTCCTTTTGAAAATTTACTCTTATGTGCTGGTCCAAAGACAATTTTTTTTAGAAGCCGATACTGCAAATCTAAAATAACTGAAATATGTCCAGAACTTGGCGTAGAAGTGAAACCTGTCAGCAACAAAGTTTAGAAAGGATTTTGAGGAAACAGAGCAACTGATCATTAATATCTGATTATCATTCAAGAAGGAACAAATAGGCTTATGGGAGATATCACAGGAAACAGACAATGTTCTGTATTTAGATGGCTGTTTTGAGATAAGCCTTAGAATAATAGAAGTTTAACAAAATATGACAGTTAACCAATATCACGTTTGGCAAAGTTGGACACGTGTTTCAAATAGTCGCTTATAAATCAAATACATTGTAAAAAGTTGTAATGAGAAAGGCTCTTTTCTTTAACTTCAGTTTAATTAACATTTTGCTACTTTATAGTAAATTATCAGTCTGGAAAGTATGGATGCAGCACTTATCCTTAGGACAGGCTGGCATAATGATGAATGCAGAATATGTTTTGGGTAATTCTAGGATTTTTGGTACCTTCAAACAAATCCCTCTTTTTTCCTTTAATTTTCTTCTTAAGCCTCTCCCTTCAGCAATCAAATGCATTTTGGCTGTGCATCACTTAACAATAGCTGCTTTTATACATTTACATTAAAAAGGCAAAACGCAGTTACAGAAATGCCTGGAGCCATCAGCAATCCACAAGTTACATAACAGATAATGTATGTACCCAGATGGTCTTAATATAATTACTCTAATACTTCCTTCCTTCTTCCTTCCTGTTGCTTCACCCTTGTTCGGTATGCATGTTTCTTGCATCTTTTATCAATGCGGATTTTGAACTCTTCTGAGGTAGGGGCCATTTCTGTTGCGCATTTGTACGGTACCTCATGGGGGTCTGGCCCATAGCTGGAGCTTTTAGGTGCTTTTGCAATACAAATAATACATAGAATAAATATTTGGAGTAGAGCCCAGGAGCCTTGACTTCTGCCTTCCCCGTGAAGGGTCTCTGGTGCTAACGTTCCCGTAAAGTAATCCCAAAAGTCAGAGCAATTTCTGTGGAACAAGCATTATCCTTAATAAGCTGGGCTGAAATAATAAATACAATCATATCTGCAGTTTTATCTATAGAGCAACATTTAGAAACAGATTGTTAAGGATAAAGCACTAGCAGAGCGCAAAGCGAGAAGATGAGCAGAATTATTGAAGTGGAAAGTCAATAGGTGAATTAATGTCAGATAGTAACAGGAAAAGAACAGCAAGATGTAGGAAAACATGTGAAAGGCATTGCAGTGCTGTTAAGTATTAATTTAAAAGAGAATAAGCAATAAGCTAATAAAATGAGTATGACCAAATACAGTAAGAGCATACAATACCTGTCAGGTTACAGGAAGAATATTAGGGTGAAAGTTTCTAAGATGTACCTAGAACTGCAGGAGGCCTGGTTTACTGTTGCTGTAATGTAAATAGTCTGCACTAATATGAAGTGTAAAACATCGGCATTTTGGTTAATGACATTTTTCACTAGTAGAAATGAACTTTGCAAGAAACAGGACATGATGAATCAGTCCCTGACTATCTGAACACTCCTACATACAGCACATTAAAATGGATTCCTTCCAAGTCCTGACCAAAAAGCAAGAGTATGTTCTTTCTTACATAGAGATTTAAATCTGCAAAACTAATAATGCCTTTGTGATTGGAAGTAGACAGCAAAATAGTCCATCAGAATCCTACATCCCTGTTTTCCTGCTATAAAGAGAAAAGACACCGAGCTAGACAATGGGACAGAAGGACTCCAAGAGAAGCTATGGGCTGGGAGAGGTTCTTCCTCAGCTTGGGTTTTTTGAGAACCCGATCCCACTGCAGGATTTGTGAGTAATATGCTACCTTTAATTGGACCAACTTATGTAGTTGGGAGATAAAGGAGACATGCTTTTGGGCTTCAAATACCCTTTATTGGGTTTGGAAAGAAACCCAGGCTTAATATGACTTAGAGCAATTACTTCTGGTTTTGCCTAACTAATCTACTGAATTTAATCACCTCAAAGGGAAGTTGTCACCTGTGAAGCAAAGAAAAGTTAACCAAGAGAGGTGAAGAGTAGGTTATAACATACCACAAAATTAATGTGACTATTAAAACCATGTTTTTTTGGGTGTCTCAGAGTTATGAATTTCTGTTCCAAGCCTATCTGCTAAAGGTATTGTGTAGACTTCCTTTGAGGATGAGGATGGTGAAGTCTGAGATAGAACAGTTGTTTTGTGAAAAGTGTTTTCCCACTGGTAATAGAGCATTTTGTCCTATGCCACTTTTCTGTGGAAGTTTATTGTGGAGCACAGTGGTGTCTTGGTTTCATCAATACAGTTCCCAAGAGAGCATTAGGTATATTGAATGAGGTCTATCATATATTATAATCGGCATGTTCCGGATTCATGAACCACGATGCTTTTGTTGTGAGGAGTGTAGATCAGCCTGTTGGTGGAGATGAATTGGCTTTTCCTGTTTTGGCAAGGTCCAGTTCCTTCCCCTTGTTAGTCACTGAAACTTTTCTCCCCATGATGAGTTTCTGGTGAGGCTGGGGACAGTTTAAATGCTTATTTGAGGAAATTTCTTTCAAGTCTTTGAATGTAGGTGAAATTGTAAGAGAGCTCATCAAATAGATTGTAGTGTGGGATTGGATGTTACAACCAGAGGTGTGCAGCCTGGATGCAGGGTCCTTTTTGTTTAGTAGTAGGTATATTGTTCTTTGATTTCTATTTGGTGTCTATTTGATCATGGCAGGCTGTTAACTACAGGCAGCTGCTCTTCTTTGCTAATGAAAGGGCAGAGAGATGAAGGGCACTCCCTCTAGGGTGGAACATGTGGGCAACCTGATATGCATTTTTTTCATTAGGATGGCAGCTTCTGGAAATAAAGTTTCATGTGCTGTGAGCTAGGTGCTCAGCAGGGATCCTGGTTTTCTCAGATAAAAAAAAAACAATGAATTTTCAGATTAGTGGCGTTTCATTTTAATCACGGGAAAATGTGGATTTTCGGTTACTTTTTTAAATCCAAAAATTGGGGATTTTTTTTTTTATTGGAGAAAACCAGGATCACTGGTGCTCAGTTAGTCTAAATCAGAGCCCCTAGTGGCGTGTCCATACATGCAAGCACGTGCGCTTGCAGCAGCTCAAATAGAAGCGGTGCAAATTTGAGCCGGGGCTTTTTGCCTCAGCGCACGTGCTCGGACATGCACTTTGTTGTGGAGCAAATTGTGCCACTAGGGGCAAAATAACCCTGCCTGGCTCCTCCCAGATCTTCAGCCAGGGGCAGTTAGAGCCCGGGGCCCGCACCTGTGCTGTCCCCAGCAGTATAAAAAGCTGCACTGTCCTGGCCCCAGCAGTATAAAAGTCGCCCTGGCAAGTAGCTCAGGGCTACTCGCGCTCAGGAGCTTCTGGGGCCCAGCCAGCTGGTACCTGTGGACACTGCCCCTTGTGCCAGCTGGACTGCTGAAGCAGCCCTGAGAGTTCCCTGCACCCTTTACCCACTGCAGCAGTCTGGCACTGGGGGCTGCTGCCTGGCTGTGACCTGCTGTGTACCTACCAGACCCAGATGGGGACTCCAGAGCCAGTAGAGGCATCTGCCCCTCTGGGCCAGTGGACTGCGGTTGCAGGGTTGGCCTTTGTGCGGCACTACTGCCATATGTGCCCCCTGCCCGGCCATCTGGGCAGCTATCAC
>NW_005842560.1:518722-551374 GCF_000455745.1 Alligator sinensis | reverse complement strand
ATGTCCTCCTGGCCCCATTTGTCCAGGAGGTCAGCCACAGCCAGATGGGTCCAAGGTGCCAGCTCTGAGCAGGCAGAGTCCTGCCACTGGCCTCCATAGCAGGAATTCTGTTGTTCCCTGTTGGAAAACTGAAAAATCCCTGATAAAAAAAAAGCTCCAAATCACTCTCTAAAATATCCCCAAATCCATGTTCCTCCACAAGTAAAACAAAAGACCACTATAGAGAGAGAGAGAGAAAGTGAGACAGTGATCAGTTGGACGATGTTTTATTGATATATCTACAGTGTTAAAGCAAGGCTCTTATCATAATAAAGTAAACTCTAAATACAGGTTCCATGAATTCATGAATACATGTTTTGCTGCCCTCCCACAGGGCGATGGCCCCCACACAAGGGCTACAGCCCCCCAACACGGGGTTCAGCCCCCACACAAGGGCTTCAGCCCCCCAACAGAGGGTTCAGCCCTCACACAAGGGCTACACCCCCCAAAAGGGGGTTCAGCCCCCACACAAAGGGTTCAGATCCCCAAAAGGGGGTTCAGACCCCCAACAGGGGCATTCTCACGAGGAGCACGGCCCCCCAACAGGGGGTTCATCCCCCACACAAGGGGTACAGCCCCCCAGTGGGGGACAAATGGCCCCCACAGGGGCTACCACCCCAAAATGGCTTTTCCACCCAGCTCCACCCCCCCAACTTGCACCCCCAGGTCCCCAAGGCTACCCCCACAACCCCAGGCACCATCACTTAAAAAAAAAAAAACCCCAGAAAAAGAACAGGAAAAAAAATGGAAAAAAAAAAAGCCTCTACTTACCTGAGAAGCTGGGGTGGGGGGGGGCTCTGGGGCCTCCTGGCAGAGCCCCACCCCCGGGCAGCACAGGACAGCAGGGGGGCAGGAGGGCTCAGGCTGGGGCCGTCAGCCTGCCCCGCACTGTGCAGGTGGGGCCACAGACAGACACACGGCAGTTGCTTTGCTGCCCCGCTTCTTTATACTTCCTTTTTTTTAGACCCCTGGATATCCAGGGGCCTAATTTTCTCCCTGCGCTGCAAACATTTTTTTGTTCCCGCACATGCCTGTTGCCCTGCTTCAAAGGGGTTTGAGGCAGGGCAAGAGGCACATGCCCACTCATGTGGACATGTCCTAGGAGTTCTAGCTGGCACCAGTTCAAAGTTATCCTTGTTGACACCAATTGGGAATTTTCCTCCCTCTATTGTTTTGCCTTCTGTTTAGTTTGTTTGAATAACTGGGCCTCAGGGATTTCGTATTCAGAAATCAAAAATACAGATTTGATACAATTGAATTATACTTATTTACGGGTGTGGCACAATGCTTCCCTGGTGGATATATCCATGCTAGCTCTAAGTGAACTGGGATGTCTACATAGCACAGTGCTGTGCTCTGAAGAGGGGCCAGCTTAGCTTTTGGAATGAGTAAAGCCATGTAGACAGAGCTAATGAACTTGGTCAAAGCCCCGAACTTAACACAGTTATACTGCTTTCAGCTGTGGAGCTAGCCCATTCAGAGCTAGTGCTGCATTGCAATGTGTAGATGTAGCCCAAGAGATTTTCCTTCTCTAATCTACTGATTTGTGAAAAGCCAGGGCCTACCATCAGCACATTTAACCAAATCAGTTGTTTCAGCTCCTGTTTCAGCCGCAAAGAGAATGCTAAACATTACCAAACCAAGAACACTTCACTCTCCATTCTGACTGCGAGGTGATTACTGTAATTTGTACTTTCCTCCCCACATGGAAGTTTGTGTGGACAGACAACCTGGCACTTGTGATAATTACAAGTGCTGTGATATTTCACGTAGGTTTCTCATTGAAAAAAAAAATAGCTTCAGGATGAAAAATACAGCACAATCTCATTACAACGAACCCCCATCAGACAGGAAGAAAAGTTCATTAAGAAAGGTGTTCACTAAAACAGTCAATTTGTCAACTTGGTACATCATAGTAATGAAAAAAAAAACTTCTTGCTGTCTCAGTCATTAAAAGGAGGGGTGGTGCAGTATGCAGTGGTACAGTAGCTGAAATCTGCTTTACATTTTCCCAGGAAAGGAGTAACAACCCATCCAAGGGTTGCTGCCTCTTGGAACAACTTTAAAGCATCTCAGACCAAGGTCCAGATTTGAGAAGTTGTCAATATACACGGGGGGCCACAGATCTTAAAAGAATTTAGCTTCCATTTGGGCATTAAAGTGATTAGATTCTCAGAATAACTTCTTGTGTTACGGCCATGCTTTCACAACGGGGAGCTAAGGATTTCTGAAAATCAAGCTCTTATTTTGAGATGAGACCCAGCCCCTTCCATCTAGCCCTGGTTGTGGCTGCTGAGTACCCCTCAGTGGAATACAAAACCTGACCCAAAGGGCAGAGGTCCTAATTCCTTTGCTGTGGAATATCTACCTCCACTAACTGGAGCTCACAAATTTTGTCAACAAGCTTTGCCTGGATATTGTGCCCTGCTGATCTTACTAGGTCTTCAGCAGCCATTGATGCAGTTGGCT
Organism: Alligator sinensis; assembly: GCF_000455745.1. Lineage (NCBI taxonomy): Eukaryota > Metazoa > Chordata > Crocodylia > Alligatoridae > Alligator > Alligator sinensis. The sequence continues at coordinate 548,866 of NW_005842560.1, read as the reverse complement.
GTGGGGTGTTGCTAAAGTGGTTACATGACCTGGTGGTCATCCCCTGACCTCGCGATCCCTTTGGGAACTTTCCTGCAGCCTCTATTTTGTCACCCCTCCTGTTCTATTTGTAAATGAGTCCACTGGAAGAGATTGTGCAGAGATTTCCGGAGAAATGCCATCAGTATGCTGATGACACCTAGCTCTACTTTGCTTTTTCATCTGACCCAGGCTCTGCAGTCCTCTCGTGGTACCTGGCTGCAGTTGGGGATTGGATGTCAGAGAAACAATTGAAACTGAATCCAGACAAGACAGAGGTGGTGGTGGTGGGCAGACCACTTGATTTGTGGGGAGATCGTGATACCTATCATTGATGAAGTTGAGCCTTCTCTTGTAACTCAGATTTTCAGCTTTGTGGTACTCTTGGATCCTCTGCTGACCTGGATCTTCAGGAAGTAGTCGTAGCTAGGAGTGCCTTTAACCAACTCCATCTAGTGAAAAAGCTGCAATCCTTTCTTTCAAAGTCAGATGTAGCCATCACCATGCATGCCTTTGTAACCCCCTGCTTAGACTATTTCAGTGTTTCCTACATGGGGCTGCCCTTGAAGACCATCTAGAACCTGCAGCTGGTGCAAAACATGGCAGCCTACCTCCTTGTAGGATTGGGTCACCAGGATCATGCAACTCCAGGACTCCAGAGCCCACATTGGTTCCCAGTAGCTTTCCAGGTGCAATTCAAGATGCTGGTTTTGGCCTGTAAGTCCCTAGATGGTCTGGGCCTTATGTATCTAATGAACCACCTTCTTCTTTGTGCCTCATGGCTATGCCTAAGGTCAACCAAGAGCAACTTCCTGCAAGTATCATCAGTGTGCTGGTGAAAACATGCACGCTGAGGTCACTCTCAGTAGTCGCTCCCCTACTCTAGAACATTTCTTCTTCTTGAGGCTCATCAGAGCTGCAGTGATAACATCTTTCAAGTGCACTGCAAGACCTTCCTATTTGTGTGGGCATTTAGCAAACAAAGCTAGGCTTGGACACTGTTTAGGGGGGTTCTGTCTTGTGTTGACACTCCAGTTGTCTTTTAAGTTGTTTTGTGCTCTTGGTTTGTTTGTTTTTTTCTTTTTATAGGTTATTCTGTTTTTTAATTGTAAGCTGTCCTGGGCCTTTGTTGGGAAGGGTGGCATATAAATCCAACAAATAAATAAAATCTATAAGTAAACCCTCTGTGATGATCAAAGGGGTTTGAAGGCCTCACTTCCCTCACCTGATTCCTCCATCCCACCAGCCGCCAAAAATAGAATCTCTCCCTTTTCCCAACCAGATGCTGAGTGGTCTACCTTTCTTACATACTCTCTTAAGAAGTCATCTCCTTTGTTTCTGTGAGTTTTAGATTTCAGCTTTGGGGTGCTTCTGGATCCTTTGCTGCACTTGCATCTTCAGGAGGCAGCAGTGGCTAAGTAGGCCATTCTGCATCTGGGTGGGAAAGGGAAGGAGTACCTATTGATTGTAATGAATTCGATGATATGGTCATTTCATATATGAAGATGTTTCTCAGCTTCTGAGGAGCAGCTTATAGAAGGATTTGGGAGTCCTGGTGCCATAGTCCCCATTCCAGGTGGAAAAAAAAGGTTACTGGACCCAATCCTGAACTGATGTAGCTTGGTGCTGCTTTACCACCATTCTTCCAGGTGCTAAGAGAGCTGTGCTAATTCAGACCAGCTGGGAACTTCTGTTCCATTGAAGACAGTGGGACTTCTAGCAAAGACGAGGGGGAAATTAGAGAGAATTCAGTGGGAAAGAATGCAGGGGACTCATTTCCTGGCTTTGTTTATTATTGATGACTATGTACATACTTAGAAAAGGTTTTTAGTGGTGAAAGAAAACTGGAGCTCACAGATGTAGCATTACATTCAGAGAGAAATAGCTGTGATTTCCAGTTATCTATCAATAGATTTGTGTGTCTGTTAACTGCCCCTCAAACGTAGACAAATAGTTTCTGCATTACAATGCTTTTGAACTCCTGTCTTTTGAAAACTCCTTGATCTTGAATTTGCTTTGAACTCTGCTTATATTGGTGGTTTCCCTGTCCACTCTTACATCTTTTTGGTATTCTAGACACCTGTTCAAGTTTTGTTCAAAGAAAGCACCAGTGTTATTGACTTCTGTGATTTTTATCATGGGCCTTGCATTATATCATACTTCTTCAAGGCCCAGCTTATGCCACCATGCAATTACATCAGAATCTCAGCTTTCACTGATACCCTTCTAGTTCTTGTTTTCATGACAAGGAAAATGGAATTAAGGAAACAAATAAAAGAAACCCATATACTTTTAAAATTCTCATTATTTTCAAGTAAAAATCCCCTGATTTTATAGGCCCTCCTGGTAATGAATGTTTTATAGGCCCTCTTGGTTTGAATGTTTAGTGCTACATGGTCTGAGAGTAGCAATATAAGTCTAGGAGCTGAGAACTCCTGAAATTAAAGTCCTTGCTCTGACTCTGGCCTGTTTCTTGCCTTAGGCAAGTTCCTCATCTTCTGTGCCTCGTTTTCCCTACTTCTGAAATGAGATTAATGCCACCTATTAGGCTAGGGAAATAATGCCACCTATTAGGCCAGGGAAAGAAATTACACATAAACCGGTATAAGGGATAGGAAGCTGGTTCAAATCTGTAACACAACAGAAGTTTAGTGCACACAAACCACTTTCAAAATGGCCGGATCTGATTTAAGATAAACCTGGATGGATGTAGCATCAGACTTACTGATTTAGGTTAAATCGGTTATTGAACTTCTGTCCCAGAGCCCCTCCAGATCCAAGTTAACTCACAGCTCCCTTCCTTGCAGGGTAAGTGGGCTAGTCTTGCCCCAAGCTGTCTGCTCCAGCTGAGCAGGGAGGCATGCTCTAGTGTCTTCTGTCTTCTGGCCTGGGCCACTGCAGGCATGTGGATGCATTTCTGTAATCAAAAGTGAATGTCTGTTCGCTTGCTTGCTAAGTTCAATATATGCAGCTTAGACTAACCTGCAACAATTGAATCAATTCAGCCTCTGGCATTTTGACTGTCTGTACTTAGCCCTAGAGGCATTGTGCAGAGTAGTTATTGCTGAAAGATGAAACGTGTTATGTACAAAAGTATTATGAATAGTGTCAAAACATTTGAGAGGTATTCATGTTGTTATAATAATGTTTTATGTTTGTATAATTGTATTTATCCTGGAGGATCCAAAGGCACTTGATGAACTCTTTTCTTGCCGCTGCCTCTTGAGCAGCAAGCAAACAATGCACAGTGCAGCTGTCAGACAATAAACTACCTGAGTACACATCTGAATGTAGTAGGTAGGGTGTAGCCTCTGAATCAGGACATCCAACTGCTGGAAGCTGCAGTGGGAGAGGATCAGGGGATGGAAAATTGTGGACATCACTGTTTACCCTCCCCTTCAGCATTTACCCTTTGCCACTTTGTGAGACAGGATACTGGGCTTAATGGGCCGATGGTCCAATTCCATAAATGGAAATTTTTTATGTTCTGATGTAGTTTCAAGGAGTTTTAGGCTGGGCTTCATCGTGTAAGCAGTTGGGTGCCTGCGACTCCTACTGAAACACAGCAGAGTTGTGGGAGTTGAACATTTTGCACAAGCAAGCACATTTTGCACAAGCATCATTGAGCACTAATGCTCCTCAAGCCCTTTTTGCCATGGTACCCCTTCTCCCTTGTCAGTTATCTCTGCTGCTCTTTTCTTCACAGTTTTCTCCACTGCTAAAGAAATACTCACTGTCAAAAAATGGCGCATTTCACTGTTCTTCATGTCAAGCGTGCTTTCCTAGAAGACTCCTTTGATTATCAATGAAATGCACATAGCACAGCAGTGCCCCTCCCCTTTTTCATTCCCAGTTGTTTAATATGATAATTAAATCTCAAAGAATATGTCTAACCAAATCCCAGGCTATTTGAAATGCCTGACAGCCTGAAGATGAGGCCCATCAAAGCAAGCCATATACAACCTTGTTGTGTACAGATCTCATTGTTGGACATGCCCCAAATAAACACACTACCTTTCTTGAATTTAAACCTGATTTAATCATATTCTTCCTATTTAAATCATATGAATTTATTCATTTTATAGGGTATATTGTAAATAAGGATAACAAAGTTAGGAATGATTCTACTGGGATATGATGTTTCCTCGACCAAGTGTCATGATATCAATTTATGGGCTGAACTGCACCTTTTAAAGGCCAGCTAGACGTAACAAGACTAAATGTGGTGGATTGTCACCATATTACATAGCCCAGAGTAACAATGAAAGATTATGTGACAGTAACATCAAAGTTTAATGTGCACTTACTCATTTAAGGGAAATAAGCATTGTTCAGGCTTGAATCATTGACATCGCTGTTTATTTTAAATCAGCATAATGCAACCTGATGTCAAATAGGAAAAGAAATGGTGTAATTTAAAATAACTAGCAATATAATACTTGAAAAAGTCATCCCATTGTTATAATGATCATCTAAATGATCCAGAAGCTCAAGGTTTGTTCTTAAAATTGATATCAGGCCAGATTTGTGGATGTAATCTATAGATGTAGATTAGTGCAAAATTACAATGCTAGGTTAGATGCCTAACTTCTACTGAAGTCTGCTTGACTGTTTTTGAAAATCCCTTGCATATTTAAATACATCATCAAGTGGTGACTAAATATATTTGTAAATTCAGTGCTCAAACACTTCTGAAAATAGGGTTTGGGCTCCTAAGTCACTTAGTAGTTTTTCAGAATGTTACGATCTCTTTTTCTGGCATTCCTTTATTCTTTGAATTCACTTATTGTAATTTAGGGAAACAATAACATCTTAACTGAAGCAATATTTTCCTTCCTTATTATTTGCTTTTAATTTGATCATTTTTCTAGTCATCTGATCATGGACTTGTTGGTGAAGGCTAAGCAAAAAAAGGCATTGAATTGCATCCAATATTAGTTTCTGCTAGACACTCATTAAGAGACCTGCACTTTCCTTGGTCTTTCTTTTGTTTCTAATATCTTTATCAAATTATTTTTATATTTCTTATGTGTCTTGCCAATGGTATCTCAGTTTGTGTCTTGGCCTTTCTGATTTTGTCCCTACATGCTTGTATTGTACTTTTCTACTCATTCTTACTAATATAGTAAGTTTCCACTTTTCATAGGATTTCTTTTTAGGTAAGTCCTTGCAGGGATCTCAGGGTTTAGCCAAGCAGGTGTCTTGCTATGTATTCTATGCTTATCTTGTATTGGGATAGCTGGCTTGTGCTATTAATGTTATCTCTTCAGGGAGCAACCAACTCTCCTAAACATCTTCTTTTCCCCCTAGATTTGCTTCCCACGGGATCCTTCCTGCCCGTTCTCTGAGTTTGTTAAACTGTACGTTTCTGAAGGTGTGTTTTTATTCAACCTTACGCCTTCAGAATTTCAGCTCATTCCTCTCTGTTAGGAAAAAGCAAATTAAGAAGAGACTCTTTTAATGGGTTTCTAATGTCTTTAATAAAATAGATGACAATTTTGAATAAAGAATGATTCAGTTTTGTTCTTTCTTTCATTTTTGGGCTTGCTCCAGAGCTGTTTTGTCAGAATTAATGGTGTAATTTTCAGAGGAGCTGTGCACCTGCAGATATACTTATGCTCCTGTTCAGCACCTATGAACATTAGGCCACATAGCCTTAGCTTATGAAACGGACAGGAAAATTGATGCTGCTTAATGTATTTTATGCAAGGCTTGCCACTGCAGCTGTATATTTAAAGGAAAACAAATATGTTGATTAGTTCTCATTAAGAAAGCATCTGTAAATTACTCTTGTTTTGAAATATGCCTGTTGTTATGGTTACAGATTATATAAAACACAAGTGATTGACAGTTCAAGTCAACTCATGAAAATCCAAACAGGCCAGCCTGTAGTGTCTTTGTTTAAAACATACTTTTCTGTGAGCCGTTACTTTTTTTTTCTTTTGAATGATTTCCTTTCTCTGTGACGTGCTCTGTTCCAATGTATGAAAGATTTTTTTTTCGTCTAATAACTCCCTAAAATCAGTTTGGCAGAACAAATGGTTTACTGAAAGGCCAAGAGCCCAGATCCAAATGTGATACAGTTCGGGGATACTTAAAACCAGTTTGGGGACACTGAGCCCATCTTTATTTTGTGCATTTACATCAGATATGCCAGATTATTTACTAGGTGGCTGAGTAGCTCATGGGATTTCTATAATGATGAGATAGCAAAGCCCTTAATTTATACAAATGCACTCCAAGTTGGTAGGGTGTTAATGAATGGTGCTTTGTGACAGCTGTTTGATAATGTAACAGGGTGGTTTGGCCCTTCAAGAGGCACCAGAGAGCCCATGGTAGAGGCCCAGCAGCTGGCAATTAGCCACTCAAGGAGTACCTGGAGGCCATTAGAAACCCCAGAGAGAGAAGCAGGAGGTAGTTAAGGGGAAGGAGCAGTCCACAAGCAGGCGAAGGTATGCACAGACATTACATTAAGATAGACCTAACCAGAGTTAAGTTGATCTAAATGCCCAATCATACAGGAGGGCAGAAGGATGACATCATCCCAACGATCTAAGTTCATCTGAGGAGGTACACTAACATAGATTGAGTTCATGCCCACCCAGTTTTAAAAAGGGTTAACCCAATCTCATGAATGCTTGCACAGGTTTGCAGTACAACCCCCCCAGCCCCAAGTTTGTGCTATTCCTACCCCTCCAACCCTAACTGGGCTATTCTTAGCCCCCCAAAGACTCTCCTTGGATGCGCCAAATCCCTCCATGAACTCACTGGCTCTCTCCATTCCTCCTGCCCCTTTCCCCACCCCAAGTTACTTACACCAGTTGCTGTGCATAGCTCCTGGGACCAGTAAACAGCTGTATGTCCTATCCTGGTCTGTGTTCACAGATGGCTAATGTGAAAAATTAGACTGTTGGTCTCAGTTTAGCTCCTGGTGAACAAGTTTCTCCATCATAAAAACAGTGGCCACAACTGATGCTATAATCACTTGGTTGACTGTGATGGTCTCAACAGAGGAACCACGGATTCCTCCCACTTAGAGAAATACATTATTCTTACACCCCTCAACATTGGTTTGACTAGGTCAGCGGTATGGCATATTACCATGGGGCAGGGCATAAAAGATTGTGTTGTGGCTTCCTGTATTGTACCTGTTGTACAGATAGTTTCCAGAGTTGTATAAATTGTCTGCAAACAGCTTACTGGTTAAAGCAGCAAATAATGAGTCTTGAATCTACCATGGACCCATCACATGACTTTGGGTACACTAGTCTCCTTCAATTTTCCTGTCTCTTAAATGTATAATACACAAGCACAGGCAGCTATGCTCACAGTTATGAGGGCACAGAAAATTTCCCCCAAGGGTGGTAGCACATTATTTTGTGCACCACACAAGACAGAGTGCAGTTATGATGATGATCTGTTATCATTTCCATGAACTGGAGTTATAGGAGCCATCACTGAAAACAAACTGGTCTGTTAATTGAGCACGTGATATTGATGCTGGAAATGCTGTGGAATAATTATGATAAGCTTGACTTATTTGTGTGGTGTTCTAGTTTTACACTACAACAGCTTGTTTGATTTCAGGAGATGATATCACTTTAACACTAGAGTAATGCAGTGCTGAATCAAGCCCTGAGTTATGCTGCACATAGGTATGACTGTTGACTATGCATTTCACAAGCCACTTATATGCCTACAGCTGCATCACTTTCTGCTGTGACACTGTTTTTTTTTTTCGCAAGTCCAGCAAGGCTGGACTGTGAATGGGACACCTGTGGATTGGTTGGAAAGCAGTGTTAGAAAATGAGCAGGTGTCTTGTTTTCTGAGCCTGTTCTGAACCAGTACCCCATAATGGTTTTGGATGGCACTGTGTTGCAGAAGTCAGTGGAATTTGGATCGGATGTTTTAACTAGGTCTTCATTATATCATGAGTGAATCTGTAGCAATTTATTTTTTGCCACTCTGATCAACTTTTAATCATAGAATCAAAGAAATCCAGTCTGGGAAAGACCTATGAGATTATTCAGCCCAGGTGCCTATGTATTCATGGCTCTTTCCTTTATTTTCTCCTGTTTGTCTCTTTTATCCATCTAGATGTGCATCATATGGTGCATCTGCACTACTGCTGCTATGAAAATGGATAATTACTCATCTTAATACAGCTATCAAAGCAATGATTTCCATTTTGCTTGCACTTAAATATGTATTTTAGGGTTAATGACTTTTGGAGTACAAAGTGATATTTGGACATATCTGTCCCACTTTTAGGTATGCATCTCTAATTCTGCAAGAGAGGAAGAGGAAGGCTTGACTAGTACTTTTTTTGGCCTCTTTTAAATATATTTAATGTATATAACATCATAATGCTTTGTAGCATTTAAGATAAAATAGATGGGGTTACATGTTTGCAAACTCCCATGAGTGATTCAGTAGTCCTTCTGTGGGTCTTAGGTTTCTAAAGTGATCTATTCAAAATATTACCCTCAGGCCTTTTCTATTAATAATTTACCATAACCCTCCCTTGAATTCTGCCTGCATGGATCAGCTTCTGGGTATAAGCCTTGAGATAATTAAGATGAAGCTGTATTCGTAAAGACTGTAAGCGCTAAGAAAAATGTTTTAGCTGCTTCTGAAAGTGAAGGAAGACTAGGATGTGTGTTTCATGGAACTGTGTCCTGAAATCATGATAGAATCATAGACTGATAGAAAATTGGGGTTAGAAGGGACCTCAGGAGATCATCTAGTCCAACACCCTGCTCAAAGCAAGACCATGACATTGGGATGCAGCAAAATAAAACATATCCAAGGCAGAGGGAAGCACCAAGCCCCGTGCAGCTCAGGGGCTGTGCAGGCAGCCTGGCATCAGCCCGTGCAGGTAGGCTCCACTGAAGGGGGAAAAAAAGCAGCGAGCCTGATCTTTTCTTTTTTCTCCCCAAAGCCTGCCTGCCTGCCTGAGCTGCGTGGGAGCCCAGTGCTTCCCTTTGCAGCTGCAGGGGGGGGCGGGGGAGGCATTGCTTCCCTCCGTGGCTGCAGTGCCCCCCAGGACCACCCAGGCCAGGTTCTTGCAGGTGGGTGCCACCTGGGGGACGCTGCCACCACTGCACAGGGAAACACCGCCCTCCCCTTCAGCTAAGGGACCGCTTGGCTCGCTGGCAGCTCACACCCCACATTCCCGCCCCACCGCCGCCAGGGAAGCAGTTAAGGATTGGGCCGAACCCTTGTGTATACACCATGGGGGTTTACTTCACACTGAATTGAAGCAGTGTTTTTAAAAACCCACCACTTCAATTTAGGGAGAATTAAACGGAAGTAAACTGCCCTGGAATATACAAGCAGCTATTGCTCCTTGTCCTGTCATCTGCCACTGCTGAATACAGTCCAGCTCCATCCTCTTTGTAACCCCCCTTCAGGTAGTTGAAGGCTGCTATTAAATCCCCTCTCAGTCTTCTCTTCTTCAGACTAAACAACCCCAGTTCCCTCAGCCTCTCCTCAGAAATCACGTGCCGCTAGTCCCCTAACCATTTTTGTTATCCTCTGCTGGACTTTTTCCAATTTTCCACATCCTTTCTGTAATGGGGGATCCAAAACTGGACACGGTACTTCAGATGTAACCTCACCATTGCTAAATAGAGGGGAATAATCATTTCCCTTGATCTGCTGGCAACGCTCCTACCAATGCAGCCCAGTATGCTGTTAGCTTTCTTGGCAACAAGGGCACACTTGGCTCATATTCAGCTTATTGTCCATTGTAACCCCCAGGTCCTTCTCTGCAGAGCTGCTGCTTAGCCAGTCAGTCCCCAGCTTGTCCCAGTGCATGGGATTTCTCCCTCCTAAGTACAGGACCTTACTGAACCTCATGAGATTTCTTTTGGTCCAATTCTCCAATTTATCTCTCTGAATCCTAGCCCTACCCCACAGCATATCTACTACTCCCCCCACCTTGGTTTCATCTGAAAACTTGCTGAGAGTGCACTCCATCCCATCATCCAGGCTATTGATGAAGACACTGAACAAAACTGGCTCCAGGCCCCTGGAGCATTGCACTTGATATTGGCTGCCAACTAGACATCAAGCCATTGACTACTACCCTCTGAGCCAGTTTTCTATCCTGCTTGCAGCCCATTCATCCAACACATACTTCCTTCGCTTGCTTGTGAGAATGTTGTGGGATACTGTATCAAAAGCCTTGCTAAAATGAAGGTATATATCATGTCCACTGCTCTTCCCACATCCACAGAGCCAGTCATCTCATCATAGAAGGCAATCAGGTTGGTCAGGCATGACTTGCCCTTGGTGAATCCATGCTGACTGCTCCTAATCACTTTTTTCTCCTCCACATGCTTAGAAATGAATTCCTTGAGGATCTGCTCCATGATTTTTCCAGGGACTGAGGTGAGGCTGAACAGTTCACAGTTTCCCAGATCCTCCTCCTTCCCTTTCTTAAGTATGGGGATTATATTTTTCCTTTTCCAAGCATTTGGGACCTTTTCCAGTTGCCACAATTTTTCAAAGATAATGGCCAACAGTTCTGCAAACGCATAGGCCAGCTCCCTCTGTACTCTTAGCTGCATCCTATCCAGCCCCATGGACTTATACATGTGCAGCTTTTCTTAATGGTCTGTAACCTGTTCTTTCACCCCTGTTGGCTGCTCACCTCCTCCCCAAACCGTGCTGCCCGGTGCAGCAGTCCTGGAGCTGACCTTGCCTGTGAAGACTGAGGTAAAAAAGGCATTGAGTATTTCAGCCTTTTCTGCATCCTCTGTCACTGGGCTGCCTCCTGCATTCAGTAAGGAACTCACACTTTCCATGATCTTTCTCTTGTTCCTGACATACTTGCAGAAACCCTTCTTGTCACCTTTTATGTCCCTTGCTAGCTGCAACTCCAATTGCACTTTGAGCTTCCTGATTTCATCCTCGCATGCCCAAGCAGTACTCTTATACTCCCCCCCAAGTTGTTTGTCTAAGTTTCCCCTTCTTGTAAGCTTCCTTTTTGTATTTTAGCTCATTGAAGAGTTCCCTGCTAAGCCAAGCTGCTCTTCTGCTATACTTGCTATTCTTCCTGCACATCAGGATGGTTCATTCCTGTGCCCTCGGTAAGGTTTCTTTAAAATAAAATCCTTTCCCCCTCAGACTGGCCTCCCAGGGGATCCTGCCCCTCAGCTCCTTGAGGGAGTCAAAGTCTGGTCCTTACTTTGCTGCTCTCCTTCTTTCCTTTCCTCAGGGTCCTGAACTCAGTCATCTCATGGTTGCTGCTGCCCAAGTTGCCATCCACTACTGCTTTCTCCACCAGTTCTTCCCTGTTTGCAAGCACAGGTCAAGAAGAGCATGGCCCGTATTTGGCTGCTCCAGCACTTGCACCAGGAACTTGTTCCCAACACTCTCCAAAAGCTTTCTGGATTACCTGTGCACTGCTGTATTGCCCTCCACCATTGTCAGGGTGATTGAAGTCCCCCATGAGAACCAGGGCTTGTGATCAGAAAACTTCCACTAGCTGTTTGAATAAAATCTCATCCAGCTTTCTGGTGGTCTGGCCAGTGAGCTGATTGAGGGCAAGTGAGCTGCTCCAGGCAGTCAGCTTTTGACCATAACTCTAGAAAAACTTTTTTTTTTTCTGTTCTGCCTTTCTAAAACAAATTGGGTGTCTTATTTCGGCATGTGTGGTAGATGAGAAAATATAGTAATTATCCTGTGCCTTTCTTCCCTGTATGTAACAGAGGGTGAAATAGCAATTACTTCTAAGACATGAGCAAGATTATGGAGTTAGGTGTGTTAATGTCTGTGAGGTTGTGGTGCTGAATTCTGCATTGGGCCCAGCGCCATCCTGTCTCAACACTCACACTTGAAATTTCCTCAAAATGGGAACTTACATTTATATTTACATTTTTAAATGAAAACAGTCCAGACCTTGTGATTGTCAGAGTTCCTAATATCTCTCCCCCCATGCTAAGGTTTTGTTTCTTATGAAAAAGTTACTGTTTTTTACTATAATTGCCTCAATGGCAGCAATGACCCTCATGTCAGATGTAGTATTTTGGATTCAGACTGTAGCCCTTAAAGAGAAGAAAAAAAAAAAAGGATGTGTACTTATTCTGACCTCTTTCAGGAAAAATGCAGCATCCTGAACCCAAGTCCCAGAGAAGAGAGACAGCTTGTAGAGAAACAGTAAAACCCATGCATGCTCAGATCCTGTTTACTAGTGCAGGTAAAACTGACCCCACAGCTGCTCAGACTGGAGAAAGCAAAGGGCACAGACCTTTTACTACATGGTACATTGATTTCTTCCATAAAAGTGGAGTGGGCACATGATCCATCGCCCTGCTAGGGAGCAAAGCATTCAGATTCAAGGTGAAGCTACCTCTTGAAAAATATGGAGTGACTTTACTGCACAGAATATGTTGTGCCCTGCTTCCCTAGAAATTTGCATCCCAGGGTTGTCATTTGCTCAGTGCAAACTGGCTTCTGCATGGCCTAATGGCCAGGCATTATAATAGCACCTACATCAGACAGCTAGCTAGGAAAGCCTGATTGTATTTTGTTCCTGTGGACCAATTCTGGGGAATTGTGTCATATATCTACACCCTGAATTGTATTACTCAGAAGAGCCTCTAGATTTTAAGCAAGTAAAGAGAGAACTTGACTTTTCATGTGATGATTTAAACAGAGAGAAGAATACAAACTAAAACCTGAGATCCAGATGGTTCTGAACTTTGGGGAAGTTTGGTTCTGCCACTAATCTTTGTGGGTTGGGTCCAAAATTAGGTAATTTGTCATTTTAAATTTACACACACAATCTGCTAGTGATTTGGGATCATAAACAATTTATTTTTTAAAGGTCTTTAATTCATTTTTAATGAACAGCTGTGAAAGCTGCCAGCTTGCCTGACTTTTTTTACCCCCCTGAAGTTAGCCTAATAGCACTTAAAACCACTACCATAGCTGAACAAGAAAGCAGGCGGGTCCATGGAGGTTTTTATATGTTTTTGTAACTGGCAGAGGGGGAGGAGGTATTTGCCTTGCAGGGTTCACATTTCTGAAGAGCAGTGTTAAAATAAGGGATAGAAAGGAAATATTACCGTCCCCAGAGAGGTGCATAATGAAGTTCCTATCCTGATGGATCTAAACTGACATGCTCTGTGCAGAAAATTAATAGTTCCGTAGATAATCAGGCTGGTGTGCTTCACTTGTTGGGCTGATTACAGAAGACTTGTCTTTTTGTGCTCTGGGAATCACTTTACTGTAGTCCTCTTGGGAGGTAAAAATTCTGGAATGTGAGGCACCACAAACCACTTTTATGTTGCTGCCTGCACAGCTAATTATATTTGTATCCGCAACTCAGTTTTGACAAGTCTGCATTCTGAATAGCAGTGATTATACCATAAGAAAAAAATGTCCTTCTTAGTCTCATGGAAAGAGCATTCTGTATCATATTGTACAGGGGGGAAGAATTGACATGCGGACCTGAGATGCATTACAGACCATGCAGGGAATGTTGGAAGGCTGGAAGGTCTCTATCTTCTAACACTGCAGGCTGGAATTTAGGTTTAATTCAGGGATTAAAATCCAGTAGAAGGAGCTGAGGATGTTAATCCTCCATATCAGATCTTTAAAATCACTTCTGTATATCTAATGGCTAATACTTTTATGTGATAAGTAATATTTACTGAGATGGTTGGAAGTCATAGAAGCAAAAAAAAATTGGGGCTGGAAGTGACCTGAGGAGATCATATAGTTCAACCCATTGCTCAAAGCAGAACCATCCCCAACTATATCATCCTAGTCAAAGCTTTGTCTAGCCGGGTCTTAAAAACCTGTTTTGGTAACCCTTTCTACTGCTTTTCTACCCTCCCTGTGAGAAAGTTCTTACTAATATCTAACCTAAAGGCTGCTATTTTAACACTGCCTTTCTTCTCTAGACAAAATAAGTTCCCTCAGTCTCTCCTCACAAGTCATGTCCTCCACCCCCCTAACCATCTTTGTGCCCTCCACTGGACTCTCTCCAATTTATCCACATCCTTCCTGTAGTGGAGGGCCCAAAACTGGACATAGTTCCCCAGATGTAGCCTCACCAGTGCTGAATAGACAGGAGTAATCACTTTCCTTTATCTGTTTGCAACAGTCCTACCAGTGCAGCCCAGGATGCTGTTAGCCTTCTTGGCAACAAGGGCACACTGCTGGCTCATATTCAGCTTATTATCCACTCTAACCTTCAGGTCCTTTTCCGCAGAGCTGCTGCCCAGCCAGTCAGCCCCCAGTCTGTACTGATGCATGGGATGGTTCCATCCTAAGTGCAGGACTTTGCACTTGTCCTTGTTGAACATTGTGCGATTTCTTGTGGCCCAATCTTCCAATTTGTCTAGGTCTGTCTGAATCCCAACCCTACCCTCCGATATATCTAGTACTCCCCCCAGTTTGGTTCATCTGCAAACATTCTATGCCGGGGCAGGCAATTATTTTGGCTGGAAGGCCACTTAACAAGTTTTGGTGAGCTGTCAAGGGCCACAAGGGTGATCCTGCCCCTTGACAAGCACCCCACACCCTGGTCGCCATCTTGGAACTGGAAATTCTGCCCCCTAAACTCTGACCTTTGCCACTGGAAGTCCCTCCTTTTGGGGATGGGGGTTGTCATCTTGGAACTAGAAAAAAACAACAAATTATATACTAAAAATCAAACATCTGTAATAATATATTTTAATTTTTTAAACATTTTTTTTGTCTTGATATGTGCGTGTTTGTGCTGTGTATATATATATATATAAGTGATTTCAAAATGAAGCCTTAGTCTTGTATATTGTGGGGATGTGGAGGGGTGTGAGGAGTATGGGGTTTGTGGGGGAATCTGAAGGGGTGTGTGTGTGTATGTGGGGTGTAGCGGGTATGTGTGGATGTAGGTGGGTGGATATGGGGTTTGTGGGGATGTGTGTGTGTGTGTGTGTGCATGGGTGGGTATGGGGTTTGTGGAGGGGGAGGGTGGCTGGGGGTATTTGTGCATGTAGCAGTGAGTGGGGCTCCTCCGAGAGGCATGTGGGTGGGTGCTGTGTTTGTGGGCTATGTGATTGTGTGGGGGGTAGGATGTGGTTGTGGGCTTGTGGGGGAGGGTATGGTGTGCATGAGACCCCTGACATGAGCCCTCCTGAGCCTGTCAGCCCCTGCCCCGCAGCAGCCCAGAGCCCACGCATCCTGCAGTGGCTCTTCTGCTTCTGCCAACAGTGTGCAGCCCCAGCGCAGCTCACGCATGCTCCACACTGCCAAGCCTGTTGTGCCCTGCTACCCCTGGGCATGCAGTGGGGCTGGGGCAGCTCCTTCCAGCTGCCGAAGTCACTGGCCCCAGCTCCATGGTAGTGGCGGGGACCACTGTGCACAGCCCCAACCCTGTGCACCCTGTGCTGGTTCCAGGCTCACCTGTCCAGGCTGAACAGCAGTGGCGGCGGCCAGACAGAAACCGTTGCTTGGTGCAGGGGAAAACAGCCCTTCCTCCTCACTGCCACTGGGCTACTGTTGGTGCAGCCACCTGAAGTGCACATCACGCCCTCTGGGTTGCATTGTGGCTCTGCCACTGCCACTTCTTGGCTGCCTTGAAGCTGCTCACCACCGCCATGCAGGGCAGCCCAGAGGTGGCAGTGATGGAGCCACATGGCAGCCCAGCACAGCATGCACTCCGGGCGACTGCAACAAAAATTGCCTGGTGGCAGGGAGGGGGAGGGGCTGCTTTCCCCCCATGCCAAGCAACAGTTTATGCCTGGCCACCATCGCTGCTGCTGCTCAGCCTGGAGGAGTGAGCCTGGAGCGGGCACCGAGGCCCAAGCTAAGCAGTGGCAGCGCAGGAGAAAAACTGCTGCTCAGCGCAAGGCAAAAGTGACCCCTCGCCCTCGTAACCACTGGCGCTTCCTGGTGCAGTTGCCCAGAGCCTGCACTGGACTGCCCTGTGTCTGCTCTGCACTGCCACCGCTGCCCCACTGGGCAGCCCAGAGGTGACAGTGATGCAGCTGAGACTCAGGGAAGCCCCCCACAGGCTCCAGGCGGCTACACTTGCAAGTGCCAGTGGTGGCAAGGGAGAAGGGCAGCTTTTGCCCCATGCTGAGCAGCAGTTTCTGTTCCATGATGCCACTGCTCAGCTCAGATGGGCGAGCCCAGAGCAGGACACACTGGATTGGGGCTGCACATGCTGGTCCCCACTGCTACTGTGTGGCTAGAGGCTAGGGCTAGGGGGCAGCAGTGGCAGCAGATGAAAGAAGCTGCCCTAGAAAGGCAACCCAGCTGCAGAGCCGCCCCAGCCCTGCTACATGCCCACTGGGTGGCAGGATGCGCCACAACCAGGCAGTGCCTTATCCAGGTGAGACCAAGGGACCCACTGCAGGCCGGACAAGGCTGGATCTGGCCTGTGGACCATATTTTGCCCACCCCTGCTCTATGCCATCTTCTAGGTCCCAGGACTGACCCCTGGAACATTCCACTTGATATTGGCTGCCAACTAGACGTTGAGCCATTGACTACTACCCTCTGAGACCAATGATCCAAGCAGTTTTCTATCTATCTTACAGTCTATTCATCCAACCGGTACTTCCTTATCTTGCTTGCAAGAATGTTCTGGGAGACCATATCAAAACCCTAGCTAAAAGCAAGGTATATCGCATCCACTGGTCTCCCCACATCCACAGAGCCAGTCATCTCATCATAGAAGGCAATCAGGTTGGTCAGGCATGACTTGCCCTTGGTGAATCCATGCTGACTGTTCCTAATCACTTTCTTCTCCTCCAAGTGCTTAGCAATGGATTCCTTGAGGATCTGCTCTATGGTTTTCCCAAGGACTGAGGTGAGGCTGACTGATTTTCAGTTCCCCATATCCTCCTTTTTCTGTTTCTTAAATATGGGCACTATACTTTCCCTTTTCCAGTCCTTTCGGACCTAGCTTGATCCCCATGAGTTGTTCATGCCTCCCCAAACTGTGCTGCCAGGTGCAGTAGTCTGGGAGCTGAACTTGTCTGTGAAGACTGAGATCAAAAAAAGGCATTGAGCACTTCAGCCTTTTCTTCATCCTCTGTCACTGGGCTGCCTCCCACATTCAGTAAGAGATGGACACTTTCCCTGACTCTCCTCTTGTTCCTGACATACTTGTAGAAACCTTACTTGTTACCCTTCACATCCCTTGCTAGCTGCAACTCCAATTCCGCTTTTGGCCTTCGTGACTTCATCCCTGCATGCCCAAGCAATACTCTTATACCCCTCCCTAGTTGTTTCTTCAAGTTTCCACTTCTTATACGCTTCCTTTTTGTGATTTAGTTTGCTGGAGAGTTCCCTGCTAAGCCAAGCTGGTTTCCTGCCATACTTGCTAGTCTTCCTGCACATCGGGATGGTTTCTTCCTGCACCCTCAGTAAGGCTTCTTCAAAGTACAGCCAGCTCTCCTGGACTCCTCTCCCCCTCAGACTGGCTTCCCAGGGGATCCTGCCCATGAGTTCCCTGAGCGAGTTGAAGTCTGCTTTTCTGAAGTCCAGGGTCCTTACTCTGCTGCTCTCTATCCTTCCTTTCCTCAGGACCCTAAACTCAGTCAGCTCATGATTGCTGCTGCCCAAGTAGCCATCCACTACCACATTCCCCAATTCTTCCCTGTTTGTAAGCAGCTGGAAGATCATGGCCCCTAGTTGGCTGTCTCAGCACTTGCACCAGGAAGTTGTCCCCAGCACTCTCCAAAAACTTCCTGGATCACCTGTGCACTGTCTTATCGCCCTCCCAGCAGATATCAAGGTGATTAGAGTCCCCCCACCCCGAGAACCAAGGCCTGTGTTGTAGAAACTTCCACTCGCTGTTTGGAGAAAGGCCTCATCCTCCACATCCTCCTGGTCTACAGCAGACACCAACCAGAACATCATCATTGTTACTCTCCCCTCTGACCATAACCCAGAGACTTTCAACAGGCCTATCTCCAGCTTCATACTGGAGCTCTGAGCAACCATATGGCTCTTTTACATAAAGTGCAACCCCTCTTCCTCTTCTCCCCTGCCTGTCCATCCTGAACAGTTTGCATCCATCCATGACAGTGCTCCAGTCATGTGAGCTCCCACTAGGTTTCTGCTCTTCCAGTCATGTCATAGTTCCTTGACTGTGCAAGGACTTTTAGTTCTTCCTGCTTGTTTCCCAGGCTCCGTGCATTCATGTCTGGTCACCTGAGGTGACTAGCCGATTGCCCTGATTTCTCAGGAAGAATGAGAACACCTCCCCTTTTGCCCCCTCCTGCTTGCTCTTCCTCCAGGTCCCCCACTTCCCCACTTACCTCAGAGCTTTGGTTTCCATCCCTCCAGTGAACCTAGTTTAAAGCCCTTCTCAGTTGGTTACTGAGTCTGTCTGCAATGATGGTCTTTCTTCTGTTCATCAGGTGGATCCCATCTCTTCCTAACAATCCTTCGGCAGGACAGTCCCTACTTGAACTCCTTGTTTGAATACATTGTGGTCACAAGAATGATGATGGCCTGTTATAAGACTCAGAAAGCCTGCCACTGTGGTTTCACTTGAAGACCTTCTCCCCATTGAAGCGGGAAGAATGAAAACTGGATAATTATCTTTTATCATATAGGAACCAGGGAGAGGAGGTCAGATGCCTAATTTGCCCATAGGTGCTGTGTTAATCAGCCTTCTATTCCTTGACTTCTCCTTTAACCGTATATCTGTTGCTTCACTCATCTATGGGTTAGTAACTTCTAGTGCTAAAGGTACAAGTTGAGCATATAGAGAGAACAGAAACAACAGAAATATCCTATCTCATTGCACATGAGGGATGCCACACTAAATCGCAAAGCAGGTCCATCAAACCTAATTTTCTGTATCTCACAAGGTGCATCTGCACATGAACTTTGTGCACCTGAATAAATTCTGGCTTGGTTTTTGCTGGAGTTTGTTGTTCCTGGGTGCAGCGTGTTTACATGCACCTGGGACCGCAGCATGTTAGTCAGCTGGGGGGTCAGCTTGCCAGCCTGGAGCTGCTCCATCTTGCTCAGCCTGCTGCAGAGGGGCTGGATGGGGCACAAGGGTGCTCCAGTGCAGGACTTACCATCAGGCAGCTCCTGCACTGTAACACCTTCATGCCCCAGTTACTGTCTACATGTGCATTGCAGTGGCATAAATTACTCTGCTGTAGTATCATACTTGCCCTGGACAATACTATCCTGTGGTGGAGTTAATTAATGTACTTCACGCTAATAGTACATGACATGTAGATGGTGATGCTTTACTGAGGAACTAATTAGTCAACTCCATAGTAAAACTCATGTGTAGATGCACCCAGAGTAGCATGGAATAGGCACTAAGGGGAAGAGTATTTATGCAGGACCAGTCCAGACTGATCTATCCTTTACCCATCTTCTTTTATGGCTTTCAGCACCTAGAGGCCTAGGAAGTCCTCATTTGGTGCCTGAACCCATAACTATATTGTTTAATATAGTTAAACAATATAAACAACTGATGGACCTGTCCTGCACAAATGTGTCTAATGCTTTTTGAATATGGTTAAATTCCTTGTCTCTGACAGGCATGCATTCCACAAATGAATTACATGTAGTGTGAAAAAGAACTTCTTTTTGGCAGTTTTAAACCTGTTTCCTAATACTGCTCTTGTATGTCTCCTAGTTCTGGTATTGTGAGAGATGGTAAATTGTAAATCCTTATGTACTTCCTCCACATGGTTCATTATTTTATAGATTTCTACCATATATCCCCTCGGTCACCTTTTTCTAAGCTGCAAAGTTCCAACCTATTCAGTTTCTCCTCATGTAAAAGCCGTTCCATAACCCTGATCCCTTTTTGCCCTTTCTATGTCTTTCCAATCCAGGTAAAAGTCAACGGACTCGGAACAGTAGATTGGCATTGATGGTTTTTTGTAGGCTTCTCATTAAATCCAGGGACAATTCCCAAATTACATGGCATCTTCTGTAATATTGCACTCCAGTGTGCTGTGTCTTGATATGTTCCCATTTATTCTGTGAGGTATATTCTTTTTAGGCTATAGCAGAGCATTGCAGATGGGTTTCACCCATGATTAAGACACCAAACGATTTGCACTTAGCTTAAATTAACCAGACAGCGTAGGGGCTGCCAAACAGTAAATGTTCAAACACATTACTGTGATGCAGAAACCTAGATCTTAATAACAACTATTACAGAAAAAAAACAGATGTATTCATAAGGGTTAAAATAGAACAAAATTATTTTTTATTATTTGGATAACAAGTGTTATAGTGTTTTTACAATGCAAGTAAATAATTTTTTCTCTGAAGTCAAGATTTCATGTTTAAATTGACTAATTCTATTTCTTCATTATAGTAATAGATGGATATCTTTCCAAGATACGGAAACACTGCAGTCTCGTTACATAGAAAAAAATAATTATATTGGTACCAGCCAACATAATTACAATACAGCTGAACCCATCTAAATTCTTACCCATTGATGTGGCATATTATGCTTTTTGTTTCTAAGGTGTTGTTATATTGCCGTCATTCCTTTAGCATATGAATGCCTCGCAGTTTTTAATGTGTTTAATCTCATAATACCACTGAGACATAGAAAGGCCAAGACACATGACTAACATCACACAGAGATGTTTTTAACCTGTTAAAAAGAAATATCCACAAAACATGCATTTTAAACTTAAGTGTTCTGATTTCAGATATTAGCCCATCTTAAAATAAGCACGTGAACATAAATTGAAGCAGAAACTAAGATGCAGTCACCTAAACTGGAGGAAAAATTCCAAATGGAAGTAGCAGAAGCTCCATTGTTTGTAGCATTTACATTTAGGCTGGGCAAAGAATTAACACACAGGAGTTTGGCACAGTTGAACAGGGATTGGATATTCATATGGATAACAAGAATACCAAAATGTTTGGAAGAGATAGTAAGCTTTATCCTTCAGGGTTTAAACCAATATCTAATGAGAGATCAGGATAAAACCTAATACAGGTCTAGATTATCATGCATCTGCAGGTATCATCTGGCTATTGCCAGAGACCAGACACTGGACTAATTGGCCATGTCCAGACATGTGTGGGTGTTTAGTTTCCTGGGGACAATTAGTGGCAGCATACCTTGTACCGCTGCTAGTTGTCCCTGGGGAACGACTGTGCCATGTGCGCTCTGGTATGCAGCAAATTACCCCAGGTGGAGTAAGGGAGGCTGGGTCTAGCACTGAACTGTCCCCAGTAGCCTTACCTGGGGGCTTCCTGGGGCTGCAGCAGTGGTGACCCTGCGGCGCAGAGCCTGGCCAGCAGTAGAGTGTGGCCCTAGCCAGCCAGGCTCTGGCTTTGAGCAGCACACACTGCCACTGCCATGTGCGTCACTCCGTTTTTTTTCTGTGGATATCCAGGAGTCAAAAAAAACCCTCCATGCTGCTCCCTTGCAGTGTGGAGAACAACTGAACATATGGTATGTGGCACCACAGATGTTTCTGTGGCACCACATACTACATGGCCACATGTCTAGATGTGGCTCTTATGCCCTTAGTCTGATCCAGTAGGTAATTTTTGTGTATAACATGGTGCAAGGAATAATTGGTCAGACATGTAATAATGGATCTTTGCCCAGTCTAATTCTGTGTTTCTTGAGCTCTAGGAAAGGGAAGAAACAATAGTGGATATTGATATCCAGCTACTTTCCAGGAATATCTAATGGACTTTGTAGCCGCAGCTGCAGTAGAACATAGAGATATGCCTTCTAGCGGCAAATTAAAACTAAGGTGCCTCAGAGAACTAGAAGATCACAAACCTGCCCTTCAATCATAAAGAAATAGGCAGTAAAACTATCCCACTGAATTTTAGGAATAAAGGTCAGCACTTTATAACCAGAAAAGTAAAAACTAACAGACTTGTCCTGTGGGTTTCTTGCTTCAGTCAGGCTTGTTTGTAGAATCTTTAGTGCTTAAGATTAAGATTGTTTAAACACAATGGTACTTCAGTAGTGGGTTTCCGAGATTAGTATGAACAGAGAAATCATTTTTGGATAAAATAAAATAGCAGAGGAAGCAGAATTAAAACACAAGCCACTATTATCAATTTCCTGCCAATCTTGCAGATGTGAGTTTTGAAAACATGGACGAGCATCCAGAGTATTGGATCTTCACAGCTGCCATCAGGTTTTGTATCGCAACCAATTCACAAATGTATTATCTGTGAAGTGTTTAGCTGATTGCTGGGCACTTCCAGGTTTTCTGCAGAAGTGTGTCAGCCACAAAAATAAGTCACACTGGACTGTAACAGAAGGTTGCAATGCTAATCTAGTTCAAGTGCACAATATTTCCATCCTCAAATATTCTTGCCTTGCAAAACTTTCTTTCTGGGCTGTCGCATACACATTTAAATGAATTAATGGCTCTAATTAAGAGCAAATGTTTCTTGGTATAATCTGTACTGTGATCATGTTTGTTGATGGCATCTAAACTCAGGTACTGTATTGTTTCTTTCTGCCCCACCCTTCATCTGTATTCAGTTGTTTTTTCTTATCTTTTGCTTAGACTAGAATAAGTAGCCTTTTTGGTCCACTGGTAAAACAACTATCATGGGGTGGGCAAAATGCGGCCCAGGGGCTGGATGCGGCCCGCCAGGCCATTCTGTCTGGCCCACAGGGCCCCTAAAAAATTTAGAAAATTAATATTTATCTGCTCTGAGCTGCCTGTCATGCAGCCCTCAATGGCTTATCAAAACTCAATAAGCAGCCCTCTGCCCAAAATAATTGCCCACCCCTGAACTGTCATCACAGTGGTGTCCTAGTCTATGCCTAGGTCCCCCAAGTACTGCAAATAATTGACTGTAAGAATGATACAGTAAAGTAGTAATGTATTTATTCTAGGGATGTCAATTAAACACCGTTAACATGTGCAATTAATGCAAAAACCAATTAATCATGCACATGATTTTGAAGCCCACACCCGGGCTCATTTCTGCTGCTGTTACCGCTACCTCCAGGCCACCCAGCTGAGCAGCGGTGGCAGTGAAAAGGAGCTGAATGGCAGTGTGGGCTCTGGGCTGCTGCAGTAGGAAAGGTCTCTCTCACACACACACTAGAGGTGCATTGATATATTAATGCCATATTGGTACACTGCATGCAATCACAGCATGCATGTGGCCAGGAATTCAGCCCAGCAATGTGTACAGCAACACCCAGGAAATAAGTCCGCTGCAGACTTGGGCTCTACATCCGGGTGTCTTTGACCCAAGAGCCACATTACACCATGTTGTGCCTCCTGCTGCCAGGCGGGCAGGAGATGCATGGCTAGTGTGCATCTCCTGGTGTAAAGGCATCAAAGCACAGAGGCACAGCCTGCAGTGGGCAGCCCGTCTCTACCCCGTGCACAATTCCGGGGGCACATACCCCTGCCATGCCTTCCCTGGGGGTGTGTGCAGCACCAGGGAGCCACCCCCCTTACACCCGCCCTGAGCCCAGGGTCCTATTCACCCCAGGCCCTGTCCCTGCCCCACTTCCTCACTCACTGTGTGGGGCTTCAATCTGCATCCATATTTCCAGTTTCAAAAAAGAGGACACTTGTGGGGGAAGCGGGGTAATAAGATTGTGAGGGCAGAGGGGCAGTGATATGCCCATGCCCTGTCCCTGCCCCTCACTCCCAAGTCACAGCCTCCCTAGCCCTGCTGCTGCCCCTCACTCCTGACCCACAGTACCCCACATCCTGCCAGGGCTTGTGGGGGTCCCCCCTCCCTGGGCTTCAGACCCCTTCTGCAGCCCCCCCCTCCCCAAACTCCAAACCCCCCACACATACACCCACAGCCCCCCACACCTTCAAAAATTCCCCATGCACCCCACCCCCAACCATACAAAGTACCTGCATCATTTTGCATAGTTTTGTGGGTTTTCATGCAGAATTTTGTGTTTTTAGCTGCGCGATTAAAATCGTGATTAATTGTGTCATTTTTCAATCGCACAACTAATCGCGATCAAAGTTTTAAGATTTTTTGATAGTCCTAATTTATTCCTACAGATAATAACTAGTATAAGCAAAGTGTAAAAATATTTAAAGCGATGAGATCTGCTTCCAGTAAAGATAAAGGTCTTTACCCAAGGAAAGAAGATTAAAAGCTGCAGAAATGTGATCAAAAGCTTTATCCATTAAATCACATTTATTTTTTTTTAAAACCAAACCCATTCCTCAATTGCTGGAATATTATATGTAGTGGTCCACACACTCAGAGTGGGGGGGAAGGGGAGGGTCTAAATTCCAGCAAAATAAATTTAAGCTCCTCAGATTGTGGTCCAGGATTTATTTTATGAGCTGTATCAACAACATTTGATCAGTTCCCAGGAGCGTCACAAATGAGATGTTCATAAGCTTACTCACAAATATGTAGCTTCACTAGCCCCTAAAATCTTAAAAATCTAGGTTGTTGGAGTTTTTTTTTTTCTCCTCATGTAGCCTGTAATACAGCATTACCCAATTGATTTATGTCATTGGGTTTATAACTAAACTGCTCACCTTAATGACTGGCACAGACTTAGATAAAATGCTTCATGCATCCCTTTCATGGTCCTTTGATAATTAGTGAAATTTCTTTTCAAAGATCGAATTTAATGAGTGTCCTTAAATGAATGCTGTCTAGCACTCATCCTGTGTAGTGACATAAGAACTGCCATAATGGAACATATAAAAATGATCCATCTCATCTAGTAGTCTTCTCAGTCTGACAGATAGCCTGTAATCATAGGCCGGCATTTGGACAGTACTGCAGGGCTATATTACAGAGAAATATTTATTCCTGACCCATATAGTGGGCATCTTATACCCAGAAGCATAAAGATGAATAGCCATTGTAAATGCTATCCTATCTCATTTAACTGTTTACATCCATGCTTTTACCCTGCAAAATGCTGAATGTGTTTTATGAAGTGCTGAGTGCTCCCCAGCTTCCATTGCAGTTAAAAGATACAAATGATGATTCCCCACTAAAAGAGCTTAGAAACAGAGTATCTTAAAATACCCTATTTGTTCACTATTCATCTTGGACATCTGTGTGACATGTGCATGGTTTGTTTGTTTGCACTATGCTGTTTTTGTTTCTCTCTTTCTCTGTCCTAAGGACTTACATTTGTTCTTTTATTACCTTCTTTCCTCAAAAACAGTAGACCCATTCTTGCTGTCATTGGATTCAATGGCAGCATAATCAGGCTTATTCCATGACCTATTTTTATTTCCAGACTCTCCTGATACCCCAGAAAAAGATCACAGGCATCCAGTACACATCAAAAAATATCATACATAAAGGCACACACAAATAAGACAGATAGCACTAGTTAGAAGGTATCGCACTGTTGGACAGAAGGTTATTGTGATATAGAAGATGCTGTTCTGATCTATTGTGATAATTTTTTACATTAGTAATTCTTTTAATTTAACACTGAAGCTAAGAATGTCCCTTGTTGACAGTTCTGCCTTGATGAGTAGAGTTAATTTGCATTATTTTAGTACACATGTGAGCGTTTACTACACATGTGAGAGTTTTTTTATCTATAGAAAAAACAGATTTTGTGCCCAATTTGCTCTCATGTTTAATGTAGAAACACTATGGCAAGTTAACACTCTGGAGGGTATATTTTCCTTGTGTAAATATTCTACATGGGATATAAAGTATTTGTTAGTTAATTGGATGATGAAAGTTGGGTATCAGAAGGCTTTTCATTGCTGTTTAGATTGCTTTAATTGGTTCTCAATTCCCGTAAATATTTTCTTCTGGGTAACTAAAATTCAGTGCAATGAATCTACCCTGAGTAGATCTGGAGCTGTCTTTTTTCATGGAGGTAGGTTGGACACACTGGCAGCTAGGTTTGCAAATTTTCATTATTTGACTGTTAACTACAAGTATGTGCATGTATGCATGCACACATGTAAGTGCACCCATTTTTATCTATGCTTTGCTTAAAAGAAAAGTAGGTGCAATGTAAGATCCTCTACGTTATACTGTGAATTACCTTTGCACAGGCTAAAGCCAACATAGGAACAGAGCTGATTAGAAAAGCAGAACAGTCTCTATATTACTCTTCATGCATCCCTTGAAAAAAGAAAGTAAAGCTAATTTGTACCAAGTATTAAGTAAATACTCCTGTGAATGAACTGTCTAGCAACTAAGATCTTTATTCATTATTCTTGGGGGGGTGCTGATTTTTTTTTTCTATGGCAAATCTATGGCCAACTACTATGACCTTCAGTCATTTAAAATTTGGAAGGGTTTTTGGACCTTATATTAGAATTGGTCTTAGCCTGTTAAGAAAAACATCAGTGCCTTTGAACCAATAAGCTGTCTGGAATTTTTGCACCTGAAAAAGAATACCTAAATAAATGCCATACTCTAATCAACTCGACATTGGGGAGGCTTTCTCCTTTGACAGTAGGGAATACTATATTACTTGGAAGTTTTACTGTATTCTTAAATTGTTTATTAATGAAACTGGCAAATATTAGGGTGAAATGCTGTTTTGTGTTGTGTTGGATGACAATGGGTTCTTCCCAAATCTATTTTGTTTTGTGCCTCTAAGTTTTAATTTAAACTGTAACTGCTGGGATTTGCCTGGTTTCTGTGTGAAACTATGATGACTAAAATTTACTTGACCCTTACTAAGCTTCATAAATGTTTGCCAATCATAGAATCATAGAAAAGTAGGGTTGGAAGGGATCTCAGGAGGTCATCAAGTCCAACCCCCTGCTCAAGGCAGGACCAGCCCCAACTAGATCATCCCAGCCAAAGCTTTGTCTAGCCAGGTCTTAAAACCCTCCAAGGATGGAGCTTCCACCACCTCTCTGGGTAACCTGTTCCAGCATTTTACTACCCTCCTAGTGAGAAAATTCTTCCTAATATCCAACCTAAACTTCTCTTGCTGCTACTTGAGATCATTGCTTCTTGTTCTGTCATCATGCAAGGTGCTCCACCTTGGGAACAAAAACCCACATCACGCTTATAGGCTAGGCAGTGCTACACTACTAGCACCATGACCAAAAGAGACTTGGGGGTCATGATTGACCACAAGATGAACATGAGCCACCAATGTGATACCACAGCTAGCAAAGTGAACAAAACTCTGCCTTGCATCAACTGATGCATCTCGAGCAAGACCCAAGATGTCATCCTCCCTGTGTACTCGACCTTGGTGAGGCTGCAACTGGAGTATGCATCCAATTCTGGGCTCCACAATTCAAGAAGGATGTGGAGAAGCTCGAAAGACTCCAGGGGAGAGCCATGTGCATGAGGGCAAGAGAACGGGCCTTATGAGGAGAGGCTGCGAGCTGTGGGACTCTTCAGCCTGGAGAAGCGCAGGCTCAGGGGTGACTTGGTGGCAGCCTATAAGTACATAAGGGGTGTGCAATCAAGGTCTGACAGGGTCCAAGGGTCACAAACTCCTGCAAAACCATTTTAAGCTGGACATAAGGAAAAACTTCTTTACTGTCCAAGCCCCCAGTGCCTGGAACAGACACCCCTCAGAGGTGATACAAGCACCTACTCTGGACACTTTCAAGAAATGTTTGGACATTTATTTTGCTGGGATCCTTTGACCCTAGCTGACTTCCTGCCCCTTTGGCAGGGGGCTGGACCCATGATCTTACAAGGTCCCTTCCAACCCTAATGTCTATGAAATCTGTTAAACCTGCCACCACTGAGAACAGTCTAGCTCCATCCTCTTATGAACCCCCCTTCAGGTAGTTGAATGCCGCTATTAAATCCCCTCTCAGTCTCCTCTTCTCTAGACTAAATAAGCCCAGGTCTGTCAGTCTTTCCCCATAAATTTTCTGCGTTTTTGGAAGCTGCTGCCTGGATAGATATGTGGGTGTAGGTATTTAATTCTGTAATGATACAGAAACCAGAAATGAGCTATGCTTATAATAAAGGGTTTTCATCATGAAAATTAATACATAGCCCTAGAAAACATATTGACATTGAGGGTGAAATGATCAGTGTAATGGATGGCAATTATTATGTTACACCTGCTGATGGAAGTTGTACAGCTAATTCCCTGTGCATCATACTGAGTTATTACTCCTGCAGTAAAGGCTCAATGGCATATCTTGGAGTGCAAATGGATTACAGCCATGCCAGCTGTGAGAAATGGGAAGCCATGAGGTCCGGTGGAGAGGACACTTGACTGGGAGAGAAGAATCCTGAATTCTGTTCCTAGCATAGGACTCTGTCTCCTCTTCCTCTAAATATTATTGCTTCTTTTTTTAATTAACATGGAGTTAGGCCCTGCCAATATTGATATATATGTAAATAAGTGACAAGACACAGGAACTCAGTCAGGGATGTGACACTACAGGCTTTCATGCATTTCTGTGAATTCTTGTTGGCAGCTCATACTAGTAAAGATCACTGACTTTTCTATAATAGACTTCTAGGTCATAGCATCATAGACCAGTGGACTGTACAAGGGAGGGACATAGTGGAGTACAACCTGCTTGCTCCATGTGTGCAGACCCCTGAGGTGAATGTAACATAGCCACCTTTGGAAAGCTTGGAGCACATCACACTCACTCTTTTGAGTGTGGTTATTTGTATCCAGCACCCCATGAAGGCTAGGGACAGACATTCAAAAAGCCTGGGCCTGAATTGATTCAATCTTTGCAGTTTAGTCTAACCTGGCTAGGCTAAATCAGTTTGTAACTGCAGAGACATCCCAGAAATGCCAGCACATGCCTGCAGTGGCTCAGGCTAGCGCCGGGGGGTGCTAGAGCAGCCCTCCCTTCCCT
This sequence comes from Alligator sinensis, assembly GCF_000455745.1. Taxonomy (NCBI): domain Eukaryota; kingdom Metazoa; phylum Chordata; order Crocodylia; family Alligatoridae; genus Alligator; species Alligator sinensis. The sequence goes on along the minus strand of NW_005842560.1, from coordinate 520,126 downwards.
TCCACAGTTCTGAACTGAGGGGGGTGTGGCCAGGCCCCAACAGGAGTTTCTGATTAGGGAGGGGTTCCCCCCACCTCACTGGTCAGCAAGGGAACCAGCAGGGATTTACACTGCATTTATCACCCTATCACCAAAACAAACAGATCTCTCATTAGTTCAAGCTCTTAAATAACTTGTTCCATGGAAGGAGGGACATTATCAACTACCTGTTGATTAGCTCCAAAAAGTCCTAAGTCTGTCTTGTCTCCCTATATCTTGCCACGGATTGGGAGGCCAGGCAGATGCCTGCAGTCTCAGCCAAGCTCCAGTGAGGGAGCAGAGGGAAGGAGCCAGCTCTCCTGTGGAGCAGAGAGCCCCGCCCAGCACAGAGAGCATGCTGGGATGCTGAAGGAGTCTGGTTTAGCTTAAACCAGGAAGGGGTCTGGGACAGACATTACATAAACCAGTTTGACCCAAATCAGTTAAGTCTGATACTACATTCAACCAGGTTTATCTCAAACCAGTGTCGGTCATTTTCAAACCAGTTTATGTGTATCAAACATCTGTTGTTACAGTTTTAAACCAATTTCTGAACACTTAAGATGGTTTATGTGTAATGTCTGTCCCTAGTCGAAAGGGATGGTGCAACCTCCATTTCAAAGTGTAGTATGTATGGAACAGGTGTATCATCCTGCACTGCAGAGTTTGCTAGCATGGCCCTTTAATTGTATAGGCATGCTCTCCTTTACCAAAAGCAAACGTCTCCTGCTTTAGAATTGATCACTGAAGCCACTTTGCTTTAGCTATAATGTGCTATCTCTGTGTTGTGAAACTAATTTTTTTCAGAGCCAGAAAGATTGCTGTTCTTGTGTGAAGAGAGATATAACATATTATTTTGTCTCCTTTTCTACTCAATGCTTTTAAAGCACCAACACCAAAAGAGACATGGAGGTGATAGTGAACAATATTGATAGATATGATATGGCAAGGCAGCAGGATGGAAAAAAATTCTCTGTGATCTGAGGTTGCATAAGTATTATGTCAAAAGAGGGATGGAGGTGACAACTGCTCTTTCTCAGACATGGTTACTACATACAGCATGAATTGCTGGAACTCTTAGTATCATAGTACTTAGGGTGGGAAGGCACCTAAACAGATCATCAGGTCTGACCCCCTGCCCCAGGCAGGAACAGGTGCTGGGATCATATCACCCCAACCAAATATCTGTTCAGCCTCCTCTTGAAGACCCCCAGGGTAGGAGAGAGTAACACCTCACTTGGGAGCCCATCCAGAGCCTGGCAGCTCTAACTGTAAAGTAAAATCTCTTGATGTCCAGCCTGAACCTTCTCTCTAACAATTTGTGGTCGTTATTCCTCGTAACCCTGGGTGGTACCCAGGGGAACAGAGCTTCCCCAAATTCCTGCT
>NW_005842560.1:505468-518711 GCF_000455745.1 Alligator sinensis | reverse complement strand
TCCTGCTGGTCCCCCCTGGTGAGTTTGTAAATAGTTACCAGATCCCCTCTCAGCCTTCTCTTATGGAGGCTGAATAGGTTCAGGCCCTTTAGCCTCTCTTCGTAGGGCCTACCCTGCTGCCCCTTGACCATGCGAGTGGCCCTCCTTCGGACCCTCTTAATGCTAGCCACATCCGTCTTGAAGTGCAGCGCCCAGAACTGGATGCAGTACTGACCAGCGCCGCATAGAGGGGAACGATCACCTCCCTGGACCTGCTTGTGATGCATCTGTGATGCACAACAAGCTGTGGTTAGCCTTACTGACCGCTTCCTTGCATTGGCAGCTCATGTTCATCCTGGAATTAACAATGACTCCAAGATCCCTTTCTGCCACCATGTTGACAAGAAAGGTGTTCTTCAGGCTATAGGTGTGTTGCTGGTTCCTTCTCCCTAGATGCAGCACCCTGCACTTGTCTGCATTGAACTCCATCCTATTCTCATCTGCTCACCTCTGTAACCTGTCTTGATCTAGCTAGATTCTGTCCCTTTGCTCCAATGTGCCCACCTCGCCCCACAACTTGGTGTCGTCAGCGAGTTTGGACCGCGTGCTTTCCACACCCACATCCAGATTGCTGATAAAGATGTTGAACTGTACAGGCCCCAGGACTGAGCCCTTGGGGACTCCACTGCCCACATCCCTCCAGGTCAAAAACGACCCATCCACTGCCACTCTCTGGGTGCGACCGTCTAGCCAATTTGTGACCCATCTGACTGTGTAGGCATCAATGCCGCAGTGACCTAGTTTTTTAAGACAATGTGGTGGGAATCGGCATCAAAGGCCTTCTTAAAGTCCAGAGGCAGACAAGGTTCCTTGGGTGAATTTGATATCTTTTATTAGACCAACCCAAATGGTTGGAGAATAGTTATTAAGCAAGGTTTTGGGTTCAAAAACCCTTCATCAGGCTCAGGAAGCTGCAGCAGTTGCTGTGTGCTCTTCCTGGATGGAATGAAAAGTAAACAAGCCAGGGGCTGGGCTGGGCTGGGGAGTCAGTTGCCAGGCAGATTAAAGTCCAGGAAGACGACGTCCACCCCGACACCCTCGTCCAGGGACCTGATCATAAAAAGAAACCAGGTTAGTCAGGCAGGACCTGCCCTTTATGAACCCGTGTTGGTTGGCCCTGAGCATTACCTCCCCTGCTAGGCCCTTGCAGATGTGCTCCTTGATAATTTTCTCAAAGGTCTTCCCAAGGACCGAGGTAAGACTGACTCGCCTATAATTGCCGGGGTCCTCTTTTCTCCCCTTCTTGTAAATGGGGACCACATTGGCTCTTTTCCAATTCTCTGGTACCTGGCCAGTGCCCCACGAGCGCTCATAGAGTTGTGCCAGAGGCCCCGCTATAACCCCTGCTGATCTTGGAACTGTGAAATGCAGGGAAAATGGAGACCGTGAAAGTATGACGGGAAATACTCCCCATCTGAATTTGTGAGGCTAGAACCTTAAATCTCTCCTTAGACCCAACTTCAGTGTGTTGTCCCCACATCATTTCTGTCTGCCATTGGTTCAGTAAATGAGGAATTGAGATTTTTGCCTTTCTGCTAAGCCTGGTTTCTACATTGTCTTAAACCATCCAAGTGATACTTGTGTTCCACCCCTTGTTGCCACCTAACAACCAGGAATACATTTTCAGCCTGTGTAAATCATCAGAACTCTTCCGCTGTCAACAACCAATCTACTAGATGGGGCTGGATCCTTGTTATGCCCTAATATAAAAATCACAGTCAAATCAGTCAGGGCCTAGTAAGAATGACTTCCATGCACCAGTTTCAGACTGGGTACCTCAAAAGAGACAGGTATTCAACTCCCCAAAATCTCTCCTGAAATACCCAATATCTGTCCAGATAAAAACATGGAGGGGAAGTGAGCCTGCCCAACTCTCCAACTATTTCAGGGGTCTCAGGAAAAGGAATGAGAGGATGTAAGGGGCAGGTGGGATGAAATTAAGCAAAGGAAAAAAGTAATCAGCATGTCAGCAAGTCATTCTGACTGTGGGAGAAGTTCCCAGAAGACAGTGGTATTATTATTTGAGTCATTAAAGCTGGACTCCCTTGTCTCTGACATACTGTTTCTGTTGTTTATGTATGAAAGTGCCTGAGTGTCTTTTCTCCTGCTTTTCATTCTAAATGCTTAGCCTGCATAGTCAGCTCTTTCAGACTAATGCGTATGTCTGTTTTGATCCTACCTGTCACATTTCACAGATACCAGTGCCCTGAGTGCTTTTCTTTTAAACAGAATTCTTAAATAAGGAGGTTTTCACCAAGTAACAGCTGTTGTCTTGCTGTTATTACCAGCTGGTTTGTTTCTGACTTTGCTAAAAATACCTTCTCAGACATTCACACCCATTATAATGCTAGACTGGCCGTTTACACCTGATAAAGAAGTGAGTCCAACCCTAATGGAAATAGGCTTGAAGTCAGTGGGTATTCACCCCATTAAACTCTGGATACTGACATTAAACAGAGCCTTGAGCAATGGATGGAGTCATGAATTGCATGACCCCAGGTATAGCCCTACAAGGCATTGCACCTGAGTCCGTTTCTCCCTTGTCTCCTCCTGGTTCCCAGGTGGTTGTAACAAACTGTTAGACTCTACAAACAGCAAATTACAACAGTCTCTACCCTGGATCAGCCATTGTGACCAATGGGATGGAGCCAGTGTTCGGCCTGTTCACTCGCTTTGCTCCAACCACCTGGTCTGGGAAGCAGACAAATAGCCCTGATAATTTTTAGCAGCCCAATGCCAAAGTCAAAGTAGCTGTAAGAACCATTCTCTTTCTATGGGCGTGCAGTCTGAGTCATCATCTGTCCCTGTGCTTGAGTGAACTTGGCTCTGTTGTTCCAGTGAGTGAGCATTTATCAATGCAACAGTCTGTAATGTCACTAGGGATTTAGGTACAGTAATTTCCTTTTCAAATACATGAGACACTTGCAGTCACTAACCCTCCCACTCTCCCCTGCTGCACATGGCTCTGCATGAAAACACATTTTTGTAGCTCATGTGTAGCTTTGTTGCTCAAGGGTGCTCTTCTCTGACTAGCAAGGGGAAACGTTCTTTTCTCTGAAGCGTTCCATTTAGTTCTGATGGGAGAATATTTGGCTAGTTTTACACTTCTACTTGGGGTCAGTACCTGTCAACACTGAATATTATCAAGCTCTTTGTAGCCAAGATGAAATTAAAACAAAAAAAGTGCTTCCTGGCCTTATAATTAATCCCAGGGGAAAGCAAAACCTCATTTAAGTTTGAAGTTGTGCTGTCGGCAGCATCAGAAAAAGCTAGTTCCACTTCACTGAACTGAATTAAGAACCCGCATTAATGGAATTAAAGGATGTTGCCCACTTTATCATGTTGTTTTCTCTGCCTTTCTAACTTCAATCCATCAAAGCAAAAGGGCTAGAAGCTTTATAAACAACTGTACAGCTACCTCAAACCTTTTAATCTAAAAGACAAGGAGCTGAGAGTGCATCACAGAACAAATGTTGTAAGCCTTTCCTAGGATGCTCCAGGGTCAACATTCACATTCCTCAGCATTGTGTTTGTAGGTCAGCTTGATTTTTAAAAACATTGAGATGAATCAGAAATCCTCTCTCTCCATCCACCCCAGCTCAGGTCTTTTTACTGTTCTGATATTGTATGATGTACCGTGGATAAACTCTATATGTAGATAAATGTTATGTGTACTCTCTCTACTACTACAAGAAAGTAAGAATTGCCATAACAGATGAGGATTAAAGATTCAGGTAGTCCTTTATCCTATCTCTGAAAGAACCAGGTGCTAGAGAGAAAGTTGTAAAGGAACTATCCTAAACCCTAGGATGTTGTTAAAGAACTATTAAAACACAGCATCACATGCCAGCAAGCATTCCCTTTCCTCTTGCATGTTGGGTGAAAGCAGGAATGGCTGCCTGCCAATCTCTCCTCCAAGGAACTAAGTGCCCTGGGCATGTAAGGGTGGCTGATGGCTCTGTCTTCCCCAGTTAGGCATTAGTGCAGCCATAGTGTAATTGAAAGTGAGCCCTGGGGCCTGCCTTACAGTAGGGGGGACAAAAATATCTACCACCACAATTGGCAGCTGGCTGTGAGGCTGTTTCTGAGAGCAGGGGCTGGATATATGACGGGGAGAGTCACAGAACTTTTAAGAGTTGTAACAACTCATGACGTCCAACTTCAGTTCAAGAAAGAGGCCTTTGGATAACTTGTGATGTGAGAAGTGGCCTGCAGCAAACTGGCTGGTTAGGTGATGCTACTTTCTTTTTCACTTTTTGCTGCCAGATTACGTTGAGAAAGGTAAAAACACAATAAACACAATCTGACTGTTCCACGCACCCAGTTTTTGTAGGTCTCAGTGGGATGTTATGTGACTGAGAATGGGAGAGAAGCAGTTTGCACCATTGAAAATGTGGGAAGAGGTGATCTACATGGGTACATACACGCATACGAAGTCGATTTAAGTTAAGCCACGTCAGAGCATACACACATAGAGCTCCTTGACGTGGTGGCAGCCATCTCATGAGCTAAGCTGACTTAACTAATGTGACTCAAGATAATAGACCTCGGAGGTGTATTATTTTGTGTCACATCTAAGTTGACTCTGCTCCACATATGTGTGCGCGCTCTGACAGTTAAGTCAACTTTAAAAAGTTGCGTCGGCTTCACTGTCATAAAGTTAGTGTATGTACCCTGCATGATAACAAATATGAAGGGAGGACTACAATACCATGTATATATTCAAATATTATCCACTTGATGGGGGAAAAAAATCAAATATCTGGGCTACGGTGCAATTCAAAACCAAAAGATTGGCTGATGCTCTTGGCTAGGCTTTCATACTGATTTTAAGTTAACATGAGGTGATACACAAACACATAAGAAGTAATCTTTTTCACACTAAGGACCAGGCTTAAAAATGAAGAATGGTTAAAGAGTTCTATGTGTGTATTATAGCACTTCTCCCTTGTTTCATCCTTTAACCTTGTGTGGTGTTTTTAGAGCTTGATTCTTCATTCTTTACACAGACAAATAGTCTTACTTACTGGAGTATTCTCAGTTCAGTTGAATTAAATGAATTCAGTTGAAGATTCAATTAAATTAAGTTATAAGAATATGAAGAATTGAGCACTTATACTGTGAATTCTTACAGGTGTGGTTAATATCTAGAAGACTGTGGGGTAGAGTATCAACATATCATTACTGTTATCATTAAGACAATTGTACATTGCATTCTGTATATATGAAGATCAGTTTTTTTTACAAACTTGAATGCCAGATGTTAAGCACCTAAATCCATGTTCTCAAAAACATATACTTTTTATTATTGATTTAGGTGTTTACATTTCAAAACCCAGGTTAGAACATACTGGGGTCAATAACTTCCCAAGACGTTTCATATTTTTTTCATTCTTCACATGACTTCTAGCTGAGCTGTGTACACGCTGAGTCTGTTAAACCATCTGATGGAATCCTAATGGGTTTCACAGGTTTTAAAGGAGTGACTGGGACCTTTACCTTCTTTAATTGGCTGCTCTGCTGAGTAAGATGTTAAATTACCCAGTCTCCATCTCAGATTGAGCAGTTGCTTGTCAGACGGTGATTAAATTGTACATTTGATTGCAAACAATGACGTTAGTCCTTGCAACGTTTTGATAAAATTGTACTAAGAATCAATTTTTAAAAACGATTTGAAAAGAAATCCGCAGATGATATATCACCAATTTATAGCACTTAATGTAAAAATAGTTAAGGGCTTCACTTGAACTATATTTTGTAGCTGCTTATGATTGGAAAGTGGTTTCTAATGAGTGTAGTATTACTACTTGGGCTTTTCATATGGAAGGATTAAGGAATAATGTGCCTCCTTCAAGTCTCATAATCAGGCAGCAAGTCCATGGAGGGTGCTGATGACATTGACTGCTTGAGTTGTTTGTTAATTTTAGCAGAGCACTAACATTAAGTTGCAACTATAACTTTGGCTTGTTATGGGGTTAGCATTATTTAATATAGTGCCTGATTTAATAGAAAACAATATTCCAACCTAGATTTTTAGTCCACTCTGTTGTCTGGTGTGTTTTTTCATGATCCATTTCTCCTTCTGCATACCTGACTTTTTTCTGCCAGCCTGCACTGGTATGATTGTGGTTTAAATTAGAGGTGCCCAAATCAGGCAGGCCCATAAGCCAGAAGAGTGGCAGAGAGTAGATTGGTTCTGGAGCACAGAGACCTGTCATCTGGTCTGCAGGGATGGAATTAGGTGGTGGTATCATTAATTGCTGTAGCTCCCAGAGCCATGCCAGCCACTATTCCTCCCGTCACTAAATTTCCACACCCGTGGGCAGCCCTGTGGGCCATATGACCCAGCTCTGTGCTCTGGATCTGGGGCTTCCAATGGGTCCAAAAATGTAGTGGCAGGATGAGCAGCAGCAGCATTCGTTGCCATGGCTCTGGCTCTGCTCACCACACTGCCAGATTTCTGGGTCCAGGTGGAGCTCTGCGGGCCAGATCCAGCCTTAAACTGTGTCTTGGTCACCCCTGGTTTATGTGATCTTTCTTCCCCCACCATCAAATAAAAATGGTGAATTACTGTGTTAGGGCAAGAAAACAAATAATTCCATGGCAGCAGCAATGTGAATTCCAGGTCTAAGAGCCAAGCGACTAGTACCTTACTCTCATACTTGGACACTTTTCTACAGCTTCATTTTCTGAGCATTATGAGCATCCATCCTTGGAAAATCAAGGCCATTTAAGATGATTCAAGCCAGGCATCCAAAAATAGGGGACCTGGACATTTCAAGACATTTCTGTACAAATCCTGTCAAATGACTTTCCCCATGTCATTTTTCAACAGTGCTTTCCCTTTTGAAAGTTTCAATTCCTATTATCTGTAACCTTTTAAAGAATTAAGCAACTCCATATTCTTCAAGCACTAGTATTTTGGCATTTATGGGAGGATCTTCAAGCTGTTCCACATGCTTCTGCTAACAGTTACTGTTAGCAAGATACCTGTAAGTCAGCTGAACTACTACCCATTTTATAGAGGTGATTTATTCAGCGTCAGTCAATGAATTCTTGGCCTCATTAATGATGATGGCCTCAAGAATTCAGATGTCTTGCCTTGTCTCTTAATGCTGTTTCTGCATCCTTATCTGCTGTATATTTTTACCCATTTGGGCCCCTCACATGTGAATTTCCTCTTCCTCACCTAGAATGTCAACAGTTTCTTCTCTTCCTCCAAATCTTTCTTATAAATATTTTCCTCTACCCAGCCAACCAGTTAAATGCTGGCATATGTATTTAGAACCTCTTCCCTCTTCCCAAAACCCACCACTGTTCCTTAGTGAATTCGTCCTTTGATTCCATGGCTTCTCATCTCTATTTTGCATGAAATAAATGGTAGTGTTTTTCATAAACTAAGGACAAACACATAGTAACTGAGATAATTTTTGAATAACAAAGCAAAAACACAAGGAAGAGCAAATATTAAGGTCTCCATGAAAGTATATTCTGTATCTGTACCCTCTGTAATGGTCTGCACTGAACACATGTCAAGCAGCCAGACTCTGTAGGTGATGTACTCTGTAGAGAGGTAAGAGTCCATTAAACAGAAGCAAAGTTGAGATTTGTATTTGTAAATGAAGCACAGCTAGGTCTTCAGGGCAAGATGCCTTCCCTTGTGTTTTGTACAGCATTTTTGGCACATGGCAAGCAAATTTGTCCTTCCTAAGCAGTAGGTTATATTACCATTGGATCTCGGTACATTTCTGATGGGAAAATAACAGTAGTCTTCCACCATCCTTCATTAGCCCATGTTTTTTGTTAATATGTTTGTGTGTATCAAAATCTGTCAAAAATACAGAGAGGTGATCTTGTGGCCTCCTACAAATTCATTAGCCATCTTTTTTCACCCCCTTCTCCCCAGGTTGGTGCCCAAGGTGTCTGGCTCAGTTACCCTTCACTAGTTATGCTACTGGCAGGGAATACAGGGCAAAGAGTAGAAAGCAAAGCAGCAAATCGGGCAGGGAATAGACATCCAAGTGGTGGATTGGGTGGGGACAAGGGATCAGAGTGGTCTCGGGAAGGCAGTTCGGCTAATTTGTGGCATGCCACCAAAAAGGTTGGCCCCGCTGCTCTAGATCAGTAAGAATGTAGCAGTGCAAGATAGACATTGTTGCTTATGTAAGGGCTGAGATCCTATTTTATTTACGATGGCCAGCTTGGTGCCTTCCTTCATGTTTACCTTTCTATAGTTCAGGCAATAATTTATTGCGCCTAAATTCATTTACTCAATAACCTTAGTCTCTCCTTTCACCCATGGAATATCTAGGACCAGGTTGCCGTTTCCAGAAAATATTTATTGCTTGGATATCAGCAGCACATTTTCCTCCTGAGCATTTTCTTTTATTAACTCTAGGGATTGATGGTGGGCAGCTCAACATTGGTCTAATTGTGCTTCTATTAAAGTCAGTCAGGAAGTTATCAATGACCTCAGTGGTACCAGAAGTAGGTCAGTACTGAATGGTTTTGAATATCCTATGCTCAGATTTCAAGTATCGTTGGTTAGCTGTGGTTAGATATTACCATCACTGGACCATATGCCTTTTAATAAGAAGGACTTAGAAGGAATAAGAAGGAAAAAGTGACTAAGGCTTGAAATACAAGTAATGCCTGCTATTTTTTTCTCAGCCAAATATTATTGAAAAGATATTAAACTTGCACAGAAAGCGTATACATCATTGCTGAACACACAGCTATTTTCCAACATAATCTCCTTGTCCATCAGTGGCCTTTCTCTACTGCTGAACAAGAAAAAGGACTTTTATAATGTTGGGATATACACTTTTATTCACCAGTGGAAAAAGGCCTTGTATTTTCACACAGATTGTGCATGCAAATTTAATATTTTTTTCAAAATTAGTGTACGTTTATAGGGTTTGCTAATTTGGTTAAGTGCTTGATTTTCCTTTGTCATCCACAAGTATTTGAAGAGTATGTGGTCAGAGCCTTGTGTAGCTGCTTTTATTGCCACTGGGCCACGATTCTAGTCATGGGCTTTGGGAGCCCTTTCCTCATGTTGGTGACAGTGGTTTCATCCCAGATAAAATATAGCACTGGTGTAGGTTCTTGTACATACTTCATGGACTGGGACATACTTTGTTATACTGCACAGGAAAAGGTCATAAAGCAGATTGTGATTCAATCTTTACAAAGCATTTCCTTCTCCTTCCACTTCTCTGAGGTATATGGACCTGGTTCAAGACTCTGCAGCTGGTCTACTACATAGAAACTGAAAGGGGCAACCCTCAGTGCAAATCAAAGAGCTGAAATCATGAAAAAGTGAGGATTCGAGCAAGAGACAAGGTTCCACCCCTTCCTCCCTACCTGTGTAGGGGGATGTAGGCTTGTGGAGACTGTTTTCTTCCTGCCCCCAGCACAGCTGATCACAGTATGGGGAGCCAATGTGAGGGAGAGAGGGGGAACTTTATGTGCTCTTCTTCCCCCATATGGGGGTACAGGATAAGAGACAGTCTGGTTCTGAACAGAATACAGCTGTCCCAAAACAGATGGGCTTAACAAATCATTCTCCCTCATCACTGGTTCAAGATTTATTCAGTTATTTGAGAGAAGCAAACTCATTGTGAAATTTAAGGAAGAGTCAGCAAAATGCTATTTTGCCACATTCATCAGTCATTCTTTCGGTACAGTAATCCCAAAGGAAAGTCATGATGCTCCTTCACAAGTTGCATTACGCAGTATGGTGGGGAAGGAATTGCTAGAGCTCAGCTTGTGAACAGGAGCATCTTTTTTGACAAGCCTGTTACAACACGCACAAGAACAACATGCACCACATTTCCATTTACCTTTTCATAAAATCCACTGAAACTGGAGCTAGAGTGCAGCAATAGCTATTGGAAATAAAAGTGGGTCGCAGGTCTAGTACTTGCCCTGTGATATAGCACCAAGTGTCATAATTCCATGGGCTAAACATTTAGAGAAATTGCATTGTTCGTTAAATGTTCTCTTCTGTCAGACACCCAATATCCGTTATGCTGCAGAATGAAATGACCAACAAAATATATGTATGGCGTGTGCTAAGCTCAAGCTCTTGGTTCCTAAGGAAAATAGCATGTAGTATTTCATCTGCACCAGGAGAACAAGAGCAGAGTTGTTAAAGAGGCATGAGATTGGACCTTGTTGTAGGCCAGGTGTATCCAAGCATGTGACGAACATGCCAGATCCAGGCTACTGGAATTTGGGGATGTGGCTAGCAAGGATGGAGCCTCTGGGCCCCAATGGAAATGGTGTTCTGGGGCAGGAGGATGAGAAAAGGTTGTGTTGATATAGTCCCACTCACCCTGCTCTCATTTGCCTCATCACCACCATCGCTGCCAGCACCACAGTTGCCCCACTGCTGGCCCCTCCATTGAACAGTCACAACCATCAATGGTCCCACTGCACCCATAGGCATTTTGTGCCCCAGGCTCAGGGCATGGGATGAGTTTGACACACTTGCTCTAGATTTTCTCCAAAGTCTACCCCCATTGATTCAGGTGTGAATGAAGTATTTGGGTGTGGGACTCAAAGGCAGCTGCATCCCTCCCTTATTTGCTGTTGGCTGCAGAAACTGGTGTACATTAAGCGTGCTACCCCTCTGGGCGTCTGCCATCTAGTCTGAGCAGATCTTTGACCTTTTGATTTTATCTGAACAGAGTAGTAGTATTGTTTGATAACTGTAAAGCTTCATAGCAAAAGGCACAATTTATTACTTAATGGATCAAAGATAGAGTATTAAAGCTTTTCCTTTCTTACAATGTGCAGTAGAACCAAATTTTGTAGAGTATGGTGTAATCACTTAAACTAGGCACAGTGCATCTCTATGATATTTTTACCACCTTTTGTTAAACCTCTTGGCATAAAGCGTCCAAATCATGGTAATCCCAACAGCCTTTAGCAGTTTTCCCAATGAAGTCAGTCAAGTTGTTAGTTATACGCATGCAAAGGTAGAATTGGGGCAAAACATACAGTAAATTTTTATCCTACAGTATGAAGCAAACATACACTAATGAATACAATTAGGGACATGGGTGTGCCTGTACATCAACATGTCTTCAGGTTCTGCAACCAGTTGTGACTTGGTATAAGAAAAATTATTAGAGCTTGTGAGTCCAAATGGTTTTCCAAAAGATAATGCGGTTTCTGAATGATCTCATTTTGTCCACAGAAAATTTTTTTTTTCATTCTGGATGATCATTAATTTTCCATAAGTCAAATTGTCTGTAATAATCAACTTCTCCCATTATCTAAAACCCATTGGAAGTGGTTTGCATAGTTGAAAGTTATATATATGTAGAATTCAAAGTGTTTTACACGGTGCAGTTAAAAATGTCTAACCTGCTGTCTTGCTGAAAACTCAGCCTGGCAAACAATAAGAATTTAGCATGATTTTACTATTTTAGTTACCAGTATCAAATATTGCGTGTAAGAAAAATATAAGTGTAAGTTGCTTTTAAGTCCCTAAAAAGATAAAATCTGTTGCTTTTCATATGTTTTAAAAAAGATGACTTGGGAGGATTCAATTATTAGTACTCTATTCTTAATGAGGAGTAAAACCTCTTATTTAACGGAAGACAAGGTTGTTGGGTTTTTCCCCTTATTATCTGGAGAGAGAGAGATATCGCAAGGGGCAGAATATATGATAGTTATAGGAATGCCTCAGAGTAATTTAAGTAAATTGGTCATTATTTCTGTTATCATCCACTAGGTCTTAGTTCAGGTACCAGTTACATTAAAGAAGAGAGTGCGTAAGCAGAGAGCCCTGCATCTTTAACAAATGCTTCTCTTTATTCTTCCTTGGTCATACAGTCATTCCCAGCACAGCACTGCAACGCGTCCACCCACAATGAGCTTACAACGGACCATTTCTGTGGAAGGGTAAGACTTTTCTCTGTCAAAGCTGACTATTGAGCTGCTTAATGTGGCAAGTGCTTAGACACATGTGCGCATTCGGACTATAACCTGCACCCCACTGTGTCAGTGAATACCACAGTGACTGAATTCACCAGTTTAAAAAGTATTCAGCCAGTTACAAGGGCAGGTCCAGGGGTGATTCCTGCGGCAGGTGGAGGAAGGAGTCTTCTTATCAGGGTGGCAGGGAGGGCAGCATCTGGGGTGGGTCCCTCGGGCTCTCTCCAGCTTGGTACTGGCCATACCTATTGCAGAAGCAGCGCACCTGCATCTGGGCCACAGTAGCGGCAGCTGGAGCATGGAGAGCCCAAGCTGTCCCCACCCATTCCTTACTCTGCCCAGGGTGTAGATGCTCACATTGTCTGCATGAAAGCAAAGGGGTAACAGGAGCACACAAGGTCTCAGATGCATGGGGCCTCCCCAGCCTCCCAACACGGGAAGAGAAGGGGCCGCTCCCTGCTCCCTTACCCATTTCTTCCCCTCCTGTGGGATACCCCGGGGAGGCTTAGGCTTGGTTTCAAGACCTCAGACCTCCCCCTTTTAAAAGACTGTTTTCCCCCACCTCATCAGCGAAAGGCAGTGTGGGTTGCACACCCCTTTTCAATTTCTAGATCTGGCCATGGCCTAACAGAAATAGCAGGCATGATATCCTGAAATATCTACACTGAATGCTTTGGCTCTTCCTTTTGGTATCCTTCAGCAAGGCTTTAGAAGGCTGCAAGAGTAAACCTATTATACACTTTGGGAAGAGGCCCATGTTGGAGAGTGAACTGCATGGCTCACTTAGGGGGTAGAGCAGGCATTTCCCTCAAGCCACCCAAACTCAACCAGCAACTCCAGTGGGAGCAATTTATCACTGTGTGTTATTGTATGTCCTCTGTCTCCAGCCACAAATGCAAATTGCCTCAGTTTCAGTAAGATTCACAGATTCATAGGGCTGCATGCCCACTTCCCGCCTGGAGGAGTGGTCAGCAGCTTCAGCATAGCCACCAGGCTGGGGAGACCAGGCTATGAGAATCAGTAGGCGATGCATGATGGTGAATAATTTGCTGTAGAGGACAAAAGACTTCTGAAGTTTCCTTGAAAGCCTGAATGTCTTTGGGGGATCTGGGAAAAAAATAACATAGGGGGAAAATATCTGTTATGGTAAGCAGAATTAGGGATAAGTAACAAATGAAAACACACACATGGCTCCTTTTACTTGAAAATGTGTTATCCATCAAACGGGGCTAGATTAGGCAATACAAAGATCTTC
>NW_005842560.1:498739-505338 GCF_000455745.1 Alligator sinensis | reverse complement strand
TCCGATCACTTCCCAAAATTTAAGTTGTCAGGAAGTTTCTGAGTTCCCAGTATGGGTATTCCTTTTTTTCTGGTAATCGTGTTTATTATGATGGTCCCTAGAGACAGTACTATGTGTGGTACTGTGCAAACACACTGATAGATAGGCCAGCGCTCTGAAAAACTAATCTTAAATATAATCTAATAGAAATTGAATAGACTGCACAGAGACTGGCTAGGGCAAAGGGAGAGAACATGCAGGGAGAGTGATGACAGAAAATGGCCCAAACAGTTTCAAGGTAGGTGGGTTTTTGTTTGCTTTTGCTTTATTTGATATTTGTGGATGGGATTGGATATAGCTCCCAGGGATTGGTTTACTATTTTTTTATCAGTTTGATCTTTTCTCCTCTTGCTGTGTTCTTTACCAGTGTATTACAGAGGTTAGTTTGAATGACATTTCTGTAGTGTGAAAGGTCTGACCATCCCACCTCCGAGAAAAAGACCAACATTATTTTCTTGGAGGAAAGCTCATTCGTTTGCTTTAAGATTCACTGAAGCGTAATTGAAGACTTCATGACTGATGATATATGGTGGGCATCAAGGTCAGCCTTTCTGAAGGACACATTCTAATTTGGTATTCAAGATCCTTTTGTCATGGAGGTATTCTGGCTGTCATCACTTGAGTTTACCTTGCTTGCCTGGAGTTAATATTCATGTGTAAAAACAGAAATATATTTTACACTTATCACAGACATTGCTACTGAAATCGGATTCTAAACCATGTTAGCCATATTACTGCATGGGTGAGTTCCTTTCTGGTTGGCAAATTATGTCTCAAATACGTTGAGGCAGGGCAAGAACAACTGCTATAGAAGAATAATCTACATGCTCTGTGTGTGCGTGCGTGCATGTGTGTGGGTGGGTGTGCAATTTAATTGTAAGGCTTTAAATCAGCTGACTAAATTTTAACAAGTATAACTGGGGAAAAGATGAATCACACACAACATTTTCATGGGTTTAATAATAGCAGGGGAATAATTGACCTTTAATGTGAAGTGCTCGGAGTTTGGTTGTGCAAGCTTGCTTTGTTTCAGAGGTCTCTATTTAAATTTGGGTTATGATTCTCCCCTCTTACTCATCATAGGTAAAAATTCCATTACTGTGAAAAAGGCCTAAGGCAAAAAAACAAGTATCACATGACACAAAAGCAAGCAATCCCTGTCCTTTTTATTTCTCTAGTGCTTTCAAAATCGAGCCTTTGTCAGACTGTGTGAAATAGGATTTTTTCATTTCCCTCCTCCTCTTGCTTTCCCATTCACCAGTGCCAGCCAACAGTGTAAATTAAGAGTTATTTTGGATTTATATATGAGACAGTACTCTAACTGTGGGGGAGTAAGGACTTGCAGTGCTGGATTGAAGGCTTGTTTCATTCAATCCAGAGTATTAGACTCAAAGGGGTACAAGACCTGCCATAGCTTGACTCCAAGAGTGGCTCTGCCTGTGTATTTTGTATCTTAGAAGAGGGACAGGACAGGAGAATGGGCCTCTTTTCTCCTTCTCAGGAGTAGCGGCATGGTCTTCCCACCCAAAGGCTGAGAGTAGGTAGCAGGTTTCCATATGTCTCCCTATATCCCCTTTGCTACATACTGGGTGCATCCACATGAGACACTTAATGTGTAGTAGCCTAATAACACTGCACAGTTGCGTGCCAGGCAAAACCCATGCTAATATGCTACTGCGCAATAGTATTGGGCTACTGCACAGTAAGCACCACAAAAAAAAAATGTGCTGGTGCTACTGCGCAGTAACTGTCATTACTGTGCATTTAGGTAGCACTTAATTAAGCAAGTACTAAACTAAATGTGCAGTAACTACTGAACATTAATGAATGTGTAGACCTGCCCAGTGAGCACATCTACATGAGACGTTAACTGTGGAGTTGCCTAATTAGCTCCACAATAAAACATTACCATCTACACATGGTGCTATTAGGAGGGAGTAGACTAATTAACTCCACCATAGGATAGTACTGCCAAAGACAAGTCCTATCCTACAGTAGAGTTATTTACTCCAGTGCACCACATGTGTAGATGCTGCAGAGGGTGCTTCAGTGCCAGCTAGTCCTGCACTGAATCACCCTCGTGTCCAAGCCAGCCCCTCTGCAGCATGTTGAGCCAGGTTGGAGCAACCCCAGGCTGGAAGGCTGACCCCCGGCCCCCTCTGCAGCTGGGCCTGCTCCTTCCCAGCTCAGTGTGCTGTGGTCCCAGGCACACATGCAAACGGCACACCTGGGAGCAATAAACTCCAGCATGAACTATACCAGAGTTTATTGATTCTCATTAATAGCACGTGTAGACATGTCTACTGTGAATGCACTATATAATTCCCCTCCTGCCTACACGCTACAGTTTGATAGAATAGCACAGGGAGGACACCCCAGATCTCAGGCATAAGAGCCCAATGAAAAACACTAGTTGTCTTTGCCCCTTTGTCTCTACACTCTCAAGCAGATAGATACCACAGCTTTGGTTGTTCTCAAGGCTCATTTTCGAGCTTTTTTTTTATTAACATAATGGCTTAGAAAAAAACTCTCTTGTCATTTTTGAATTTCCTATAGAAAAGAGAAAAATCTGCTTTATTTATCACATCTTTTTTATGTAATTTTTGTTGTTGTGGGGATCAGATAGTACAGGGATGGGCTAAAATCCAATAAAAATGAGGCGGAGGTTCTCTCTCCAACACATCTCCATAATAAACTTCTGCATTATTTTTGAGCCAAAGCTGTTGTATTAAATTCCCATTGAAAACATCACTAAATAATGAAATTTCCATTGGAAAGGGATGGCATATTCTTCAGAGCTGTGTGACAATGTGACACTGGCATTTTTTTGTCATAGCGATTCTAATAACGTATTTTGCATGCTTCCTTGCCATATGTCAGAAAAGTAAAAGTAAAAGCTTTCTGTTGTGCCTGGATAGCCCTTTCCCTCTGACTTTTAGATCCAGCAGTCAGAGGAACAAGGAGTCTACCATATGAGTAAAGCTCAACAGAGCTTTGTTGAGGACCATCCCAAGTCTGAGATGAACTCCTTCAGGCATTAAGACTTATCACATACCTCACATACCATGTCAAGTTGTGCTCCAAAAGAAAAGTTTAAACTGTCTGCATAGTTCTTCTCCACAGGAAGGAATCTGGGAGACTATGAATGACTGATTGTTACGTCACTCAGTGCATACAGGAAGGCACTTGGACAATGCAATGAAAAGAAACTCTGCAGAATAGACTAGTAGGAGATGGCTGTAACGTATCCCTGAAAAGCATGCATAACCTCCTTTAACCCCTGTACTTGAAATTGGATTCAATTTTAAGTTATGCCCATTCAGGGTCTGAGTCCTCCAGAAGTAAGTAGAATATTAATAGCTTGTGATTTTAGGATCTAGCAAGTGTGATGTTTCCAGTTCTGATAGGAAAGTAATAATGCACATGGCCATAATGATTTCATCTGGAATACCGTGTACAGTTCTGGTTAGCCATGCTCCATAAAGATAAGCTCAAGCTGGAACAGGTAGGGAAGGGTTACTAAGAAAATCAGGGGAATGGAGAGTCTGTTTACAAGGAAAAATTAATCTAGCTAGAAGACAATGGAGCCACAAAAACAAAGGGGTTTCAATTGGCCATGAATAAATTTCCATTGGAAATACCAAAGTGTGCATAAACATCTGAACAGTGAGCTTCTGCAGTAGAATAGTGGTGGCAAACCCCCCCGAATTTGTTTTAAAATAATGTTCAATAAGTTTATAGAGGAATTGTGTGATGCATTTGCCTGAGATAGCAATGGTCTGGACTCAGTGACCCAGGTCCATGTTCCTGTTGGTGATTTGGAAATTAATCTCACCACATGAATTTTCCAACAGCTTGCAAAATCTATATTGGCCACACAGAAAGCTTGCACATATTGCATGTGATTCTTGAAAATATCAGAGAGCTGCAATTGATAGTGGAGGTCTCCTACTGTTTGAAAGGTAGAAGAATAATGTGGCATGTAATTATTACCATTCAACTTAAACTGAGTCATGTTTCATTTTACATAGAAATGTGCATCTTAAGCAGTATTTCCATTAGCTTATTACACTGCTGAATGAATATAAGTAATCACCTCAGCTCTTAATATTCCATTATTTCAAGGTTCCAGTTATGCTAATGCTCTTCTGGAAGCTATACTGCCATGTATATTTATAATTAACACAGTTTAATACGAGGTCAAAATAAAGCTATTTTTTCTTTTGCATGTTGGTTTTCCGGTTTGGGCTTACCATAAAAGACACTTTTACTTAAGCATCTCACAGTGTTGCTTTTGAAAGAAGCTTTGTTTGTGGCCATTTAACCAACAAGGTTTTCTAGCAGGTGTTCTGATTTGTGGCCCAGAAGTCACCTTCGCTGCATTTAATGGTAGATAATCGTATAGTCATTTTACATGACAGAATGGCGTGGGCCAGTGAAGCAAAGCTTTACTTACAAGAGCGAGATCAAAGGAGTTATAGAAAGGAATTGACCTAACTTACAATTTATTCCTTTCCCCATATTAAATTTACAGTCTCTTAGCTTTTTAGAACACCTAAAATTGCTCTTAATGGGATTGGGAAGGGGGCGGGGAAAGGCATTGGGGAGTAAGTAATGTGACTGAAAAATGGAGAGTTTGCAAATATTGGGGTTCTTTTTTTTAGGGAGTACTTGTTAAGATGTCAGATTTACTATAATTCTGAGCATCAAGTTGAAAAAAATAAAGCTGCCTTTAAAAATGTAGGCAAACTCTAGATTATAAGTATGAATTTATTTTTCCAGAAATAGATGTACATGGAGTGAACAACATTACCTGATTTATTACAGTTGTAAAGGCCTGATTTTTCAGAGATGCTGCAATCAATTGGAGCTGCCAGGTGCTCAGCATCTCTGAACCCATAATCAAGGCCTTAAGTTTGTTCTTTGAAAATTCATCTTGGACCCCTGTCCCCATTTAACATTAAATCAACCACATTTGTTTTTAAGGTATAACAAAGTTTCTTAACTAGTAAGGGCTGGAGAAAAAGACTTTTGATTTTTTTTATTGAAGAATGGAAAAACATGAAGAATTTGGGGTGAAAACTGAGTTTTGATTTGGAAATGTTGCTACAGTGTTTTATGAGAATCACAGGTCATAGATTTCATAGATTTCATAAACCTTCGGGCTGGAAGGGACTATGGAAGATCATTGAGTCCAGCCCCCTGCCCGAAGGCAGGAAGTCAGCTGGGGTCATAGGATCCCAGCAAGATAAGCATCCAATTAACTCTTGAAGGCGTTCAATGTAGGTGCTTGAACCACCTCCAACGGCAGGCTGTTCCAGACCTTGGGGGCTCGGACAGTAAAGAAATTCTTCATTATGTCCAGCCTGAAATGGTAGTTTATAACCGTTCGACCTCATCATCCCTTGGGGCGCTCTGGTGAACAAACGTTCCCCCAGATACTGGTGGTCACCCCTGATAAACTTATAGGTAGCCATCAGATCACCCCGAGCCTGTGCTTTTCCAGACTAAAGAGTCCCATAGCTCTCAGCCTGTCGTTGTAAGGTCTGTTTTCCTGAGCTCTGATCATGCACGTGGCTCTTCTCTGGACTCTCTCGAGCTTCTCCACATCATTTTGAATTGTGGGGCCCAAAACTGGACGCAGTACTCCAGCTGCGGCCTCACCAAGGCCGAGTACAAGGGAAGAATGACGTCCCAGGATTTGCTTGAGAAGCATCTATGGATGCAAGCCAGCATTTTGCTCGCTTTACTAGCTGCAGCATCACATTGAAGGCTCATCTTCATCTTGTGGTCACTCATGACCCCCAAGTCCCTTTCTTCCATAGTGCTAGCCAGCATAACACTGCCGAGCCTATAGGGATGCTGCAGGTCATTCCTCCCAAGGTGAAGAACCTTACATTTTTCAGTGTTAAACACCATCAGGTTCTCATTCGCCCATTTGCTGAGCCAGTCCAGGTCAGCCTGGATCACCCTCCTGCCTTCAGGTGTGGATGCTTTGCCCCAGAGTTTGGTGTCATCAGTGAACTTGGCCAGTCCACTTCTGACTCCAATGTCCACATCAGTACTAAAGATGTTGAACAATATGGGTCCAAGGACAGAGCCTTGGGGGACCCCACTGGTCACAGGACACCTTGATGATTGACTTCCTCCATTACCACCCTCTGGGTCTGACCACAGAGCCAATTTCCCAGCCAGCGGGAAAATGGTGGACCCAAGGCCACAATTGGCCAGTTTCGCCAAGAGGTGATCATGGGATACCAGATCGAAGGCTTTTTTTAAGTCAAGATATATGACATCAATCTCTTCTCCCTTTTCCAGGTGATAGGTCACCTGGTCGTAAAAGGAAATGAGATTGGTCAAGCAAGACCTACCCACAACAAACCCATGCTGACTATCCCTCAGCATGTTGGCATTGGCCAGTCCATTAAGGATGGCCTCTTTAATAAACGTTTCTAAGACCTTCCCCAGGATAGAAGTAAGACTGATGAGCCTGTAGTTTGCCAGACCCACTTTCCTCCCTTTCTTGAAGATAGGCACCACATTGGCCTTCTTCCAGTCTT
>NW_005842560.1:488567-498473 GCF_000455745.1 Alligator sinensis | reverse complement strand
GGGGTCCAGTGTTGCCCTTGCTTTTCCTCTGGCTCCCCACATATCTGAAAAAGGACATTTTATTGTCCTTGGTTCAGTTGCAGCCTTGGCTTTCCTGGTTTGCTCCCTGCAGGACCAGACCAGACCACTGCAGAATATTCCTCCTTGGAAGTGAAAGTGCCATCATTCTGACTAGCCAAAAAATCCAATGCTGAACTTTCTGATGAGACTGGATAGCACTTGCTGCACCACAGCATTTTCTTTTGCTGAGCTGTTACAAGCATCTCTCATGAGGTACCAGGACCCTTTGAAGCCTAAGAGCTAATGTGGCTGCAGGATCTGGGGCACAGAGGAGAATGGAAACATGCAACATGTGAATCTGATCTTTGGAAGTATCACAGAATCATTTCCAAATCAAAATGTTCAGTTTTCAGGTAAAAGGGGAACTTGTTCCTGTTCCATTTTTTTTGTGGGGCATTTCTGATTCAATTCCTTGAAAAAGATAGACATTTTCTTTAGGAAGAAGACTTTTTAAAAAATTGTTTAGCTGAAATTCCAATTTTCTACTGAAAAGCTTTTTAGGGAAAAAAGGAGCTTTTTTTTAACTGCCTGTTGTCATACACCCCTGACTACAATACATATACTCCTGAATACAATTGAGTATCTCAATAATATTAAAAATGTATTTAAAACTAACATTTGAGCTGAGGTTAGGCATCAGAGATTTCATTCCAAATGGGAGCACCATTTACAGGAAGTTGTGTGTTAAAAGGTGGCTTTTTGCGCAGTTCTCTAGCTAATAAATATATTGATATTTCAAAATATCTTCTTTGGATATTGACATTCTTAGCTATAAATATTTCCTGTTTCCTAAATATGAATCAGCTTGCCTGCCCAAAGGAAGCACTGGACCATCTCTAATGCTTTAAATTTTGCTCAGGAACTGAAAAGCTGAGATATGCATAATAGATCAAATTAAAAAGTGCTTCCCAATGTTAGCTTACAGTGAAAGTGGCTTTGAGACGAAACTAATTGTGATTGAGAACAGGATAAAACACAAGCAATGTCCCTCTTTCTGTATTTGAAGCAGTCTCTCTTGTGTACAGTTGCCTGTGTTGACACAGCAGCTAGTCTAGAAGTGCATACTCCAGTTCAGTTCTGATTAGTAGCGTATGAATGCTGCACCCTGGCCTTTTTTGGGAAGAGAAATACATGCCTGTGTAAGACAAAATTATAATGATCAAATGTATTGCTTCTCTCCCTCAAAGTTACTGAATTGTGTTAGGAGGAGCATTGACTCCTCACATTTTGGCCAGTTTTAAGGCATCCAGGAGTTTAAGACACTGATCAGATTTGGTGACAAAACCATAAACTAAGAATGACCCGTTTTCTGTATAATATACCATCATCCCCCCTGCACGTACTCTTTGTCCGACTATGAGCACCGAACAGCAGTCAATGACAGCCATTTCGCTCCTTTTATAAGGATAAAATGAAAGACTGTTAAAGTCACTAGGGCTGCTCACAAGACAAAGATTACAAATGCATAAGCCAACATAATTCAAATGCACATTATTTAACATAATTTCTCCATGGTTAATGTAGCAGATAGGTTCCCAGTAGAAATCCAGATTTTTAATTTGCTTTCAACTTCAGGGCATATTGGCAAAGGTATTTTGAAGCTAACTGAAGAAAAAAAATTAAGTCAGCATAAAAGTTAGCATCAAGTCATATGCTTACGATTGACAGACCCCACAGAGTAGTCAAGTAATTAAGAGTATAGTAGACATTGCAGGGAGAATGAATAAATAAGGGAAGTAAAATTTACACTTCTACGTCACATAGATTAACATGATAGAAAGAGTTGTGTAATTTCCTTGCTTCTTTATCAGAATCAGAACATTTAATAAAACAGAAGGAAAATAACAAAATACTGATCATTTTCTGGAACACCCCACATTTTGCCAGAGAATTTGCCAATGGAGGAGTATCAAAACAGAGCTGTGGTACTGACTGAGACAGCAATACATTTCTCTGTTTTAATTATTTTATAGTATGAGGCCACAATTAGGATGAGGACCCTATTGTCCTAGGCATGGTTCAGACACATTACTAGAGGAATCCCTATTCTCGAAAGCTCCTAGCCTAAAATCATGACAAAACATAACAGGTGGAAAAAAACAGATTATAGATAGTTGGGGGCTGGAGCAAAGATGAAAACTTACTCCATTTGAATTAACTTTTTCAGATCCTTTCAGAGCTAGCTCCCTTTGGCTACCTGAAATAAAAGTGCAAAGTGATTTATTAGAATTGGTGGAGTAGCAAAAGATTTAGAATGGACGTGGACTTTTCCCATCAAAAAATAGCTGGCAGTCTGGAGCTCACTAGTTTAAGTCTCAGCCTTTCATCTGAGTCAGTGGAGACAGAACTTATTGGTGAATGTGTAGTCCCATTAGCTCAGCACTGCATAGTGAATTTTCGTGGGAGACAGTATAGTCTAGTGGATAAAGGCACCAGCTTGGACCCATGAGACCTAGATTCTGCTCCCTTTTCTGCTGTTAATAAACTATGTGAGATTGAACAAGGAATATAATCTCTTGTAGCTCTGTTTTCCCTCCCACCTTTTGCCTGCCTTGTCTAAATAGACTATAAACACTTCGGGACAGGGACTTTGCTCGCTGTGTTCATATAGTGCCTAGAATGATGGGATCTTGATCCTCGTTGGGGCTACTATTCTGCCTGGTCTGGGGCCCGTTGCAACTGGGCCTAGGTAGCTAATGCATTTACCTCAATGTAAAAATAAACCAAACAGATGATACAGCCCCCTGCACTGGAGTTACTTTGTCCGACCCAGTGGAAAATTTATCTTGAAAGAGCTAAAACTCCACCAGTATAAATTCTGCCAATATAAGTATAGTCTATTCCTGGTTTTCCAGGAACCGTTTGCTCAAAGCTGACTATTCGCAGTTCCCCGGCCTTCTAGTGGTGATGTGCAGTAAAACCTACCTACACTTTGTGAGATCCTGGGAAATACAGCACATCTGTTTCAGACCCTTGTGTAATTTACACTGGGTGCATCTACACATGCAATTAGTGCACAAAGGTATTGAGAGAATAAATCTATGTCAATGCATATAACACTCAGATAACAGAAGCAATAAACTCCAGTGCAGTTCAGGCCAGAGTTCATTGCTCCTGGGCATACCATTTGAATGTGCCCTGGGACCTCAGCACGTTGAGCTGGGTTGGAGCAACCATGGCTGGTAAGGGACCCTGGGGCTGCTCCTCTCCAGCTCAGTGGGCTACAGAGGGGCTGGCTGGGACACAAAGGTGCTCCAGTTCAGGGCTAGCTGGCAGGCAGCCCCCACACTGAAGCACCCTTGTCCCCAGCCAGCCCTGGTCAATGTGTACACGTGCTGCTGCAGAGTAAAAAACTCCACAGCAGGTGGGGTAGTACTTGTATTTTCATGGGAGACAGCATAGTCCAGTGGATAAAGGCACTAAGTTTGCACCCATGACTATTGTGACCCATGAGAATTACAAGTCTTGACCCATGAGAATTACAAGTCTGTATTTACAAGTACTGTCCTGCTACAGAATTAATTAGTTTACTCCAGCCTAACGGGGGGCACATGTAGACGCACCACATTTACTGCAGAGTTAATTAGGAAACTGCAGTAAATGTCTCATGTACATGTGCCCGCGGACATAGAACTGATATAAATTACATCAGGATATGTATTCACCTGTCCAGGCCTGTTGTGAGGCAAATAATTACTTTCCTCTCAGGCTTTTCTGTCATGACTATCGTTCTGTTATCTGAGTGTTATATGCATTGAAACAGATTTATCCTCTCAGTACCTTTGTGCAGTAGGTACTGCAGGACAGGGAGTTTGAGACTAATTTTCTTCTGAAGTCTCTACTAGTTTGGGGCAACTTCTTGATGCGGTGTCCATCATGCAACACCTAGGGCCTGATGTCTTTTTCAAAGCAGTTGATGTGTTTTATAGCTTTTTGCATATTCAAAACTAAATGACCTATCATCACCCCATTTCCAGAAGCATATATATTTTACCTACAGCTTTTCATTCTTAATTACTCAGTTTAAAATATTAATATAGTAAATATTTAGTAAATAATAATAGTAAAAACCTAGCTCTTTGTATTTTTAGGTAATCAAAAATCCATATTCCAGACAATCTCTAACCTACTAATTTAGAGTGGAAGCATTTGTGTGGCTTGCTTTATCGATTACAGTATAGCTCTTTGTTTACATCTTCCTTCCCATCATGACTTCTGCCTGTATCTGCTAAGAAGCAGAGCATAGTAACCCAGGCACAGCTCTGTGCCTAGTGCGACACTGCTTCAAGTCCTCATTAAGCACTGTTGTGTTGTGTAGACATGTATTTTGTGGCTCTTCCTTTACTCCTCCTACATTTGTTTTTTTTACTTTTTTTCTTTCCTCTTTCTGAGTCCTGTACATACATGCACTTTTTCAGTTATTGCTACTTCATATACATGTGTGCTCATACACGTGCACAAATATACACACACAGGCTTAACCTATTTGCACTCCTTTTGACCTTTTGCTTCTTTTCTCGCTTGTTTTCTGCTTTGTTTTCTAGCTCATGCTTGTTAATTCCTGGTTGCTCTCTCTTTGGTGTCATGCCACTGCAAACCAGCAGTTAGGGTGGGTGGGAGAACACACAAAAGGACGTGCAGGATGCACTAGTACCTAGATGTCTATTTTGTGCCTTATTTATCGCAAAAGAATTTATATATGTGATATCTAAATGAAACCATGTTATAAGGAGCAGGAAAAACCACCGAAAAATTGGTTTGAGCCTTTGGCTTTGGCTTCAGAGTAGCTGTATAGCTCCATCTACTGCCTGACTGCAATAAGAATTTTTTTTTTTAACAATCAGTTACTTGAAATGACTACCCTTTTCTTTGTCTTAGACCTTGCATTTCTACAGACAAATAGTACTCTTCTACCTATCCTATTTTCCATGCAAAATCTTACCTTTTTAAAATTACTGTTTGTTATTTCAGTTAATTAAAGTTTCATTGAGCTGACTGCTGATTTACCAGCCTGCTGTCCTTGTGTCTTGTTTCATTTTCTGAAAATCTCCATAAGCTAATATAAAGCCCATCACTGTATTATGCATTCTGCCTGGAGTCCACTCAGATCTATTTAGAATCCCGTTCTTATAGGATATAAAAAGAAGAGAGCGAGTTTTCCTAATGTTACTTTCCAAATGTTCTCCCATTTCTCCTCAGACCATAAAAGCTGAAGTTCCAAGCTCTTTTTAATCATTGTTTCATAGAATCATAAAATATGTATCCCAAAGTCTGGTTAATGAACTGTTAACTCAGAATATAAATCCATGCTGGCTGCTTGTGATCAGCCTTTCCTTCTCCAGATGCTTGCAAATGGCCTTCCTTAGGATATGCTCCAGTAACTTGCCAGGTAAGACTAACTGGTCTGTAGTTCCCTGGGTCCTCCTTTTTGTCTTTTTTAAAGAAGGGCACTACGTTGGCGTACCTCACCCATCTCCTATGACTGCATGGTACCTCACCCATCTTTGGTACCTCATCCATCTCCACCAAATGTAGCAATTTATAACCTAGGTCTGCTTGTAGACATCACTCCCACCCCCAAACAGTACTTTACATTAAACTGTGCATTCCCATGGTGAGCTTGGCGCATGCATAAAGAGACAGCGCATTACGTGGACCTGGCTTGACCAACATCTGTATAGATTAGGCACTGTAGTGGGGCTTTTTTGGCACTTTTATCTAATTGCTGATTGAATCAGCTTTAGATAAAAAAGCCAAAAAGACCCACCAAAGCACCTGATCTATACAGATGCTGTGGAGCTGGGTTGAATTAACACGCTGCTTCTTGTGGTAAAGCATGGGGTTTTTTTTAACATCTGCAGGCAGCCTCGATGATCACATGCGTCAAGCTGACAGTCTCTCTGGGTGTGTCTACACATTCATTAATGTGCTGTATTTACAGCACATGAAGTTTAGTACTTGTAATGACCAGTATTAGCACAGATTAGCAGTTTTTTTAGTGACACAAATGCTCATTAGACTAAATCTACTGCACATTAATTCATTAGCACGGTGTTTGCCAGCCATGCTAATGTACATTAGAATTAGTCTTCTGCATGTTAGGTGTGTTGTGTAGATGCGCCCTCTGTATATTTAATTTCCTTTTGGGGATTAGAAAAATGCATTGTTAGACTAGTCCCTTTCCCCATTATTTGTAAGAGATAAGCTTAAGTGCACATTAAAATATGGTTAGTGCAAAAGTGCGGCTTGATTGTTAAACCAGAACACTTGACTTCAGGGCTTTAAAACACAGTTTCCAGCTTTGCAAGTGGTTTTGTTTTCTTTTTCTTTTCTTCTGTTTTCTTTCACCTGGAGCAAGTCAGT
Organism: Alligator sinensis; assembly: GCF_000455745.1. Taxonomy (NCBI): domain Eukaryota; kingdom Metazoa; phylum Chordata; order Crocodylia; family Alligatoridae; genus Alligator; species Alligator sinensis. The sequence continues at coordinate 492,050 of NW_005842560.1, read as the reverse complement.
CATCATTCTGCATGCTGTGAGCCTTCATTTATAATTATTCCTAAAGCGCTGTGTTATTCTCAGAGGAAAGGCATGGTGAATGTGCCAAATGTAGTTATTTACTAACCCAAGAAAATCCACTAATTAGCTTGTGAATATTGTCAGCAAATGGGTTGACATCCTCTATTTCCCACAGTTCTTGCAGTATAAATATTATCAGTAACTGTCCCCACAGTGAAGTGACTGTCAGGTCTCTCCGTTCACATCACATTGTTGTTATTTAGCCCCCGGAACTCGACAAGATGGGTTGAAATGAAATAAATTTCAAGAGTTGCTATACAGTTGGTTGTTCTCAGTGTGGTCCAATAGCAACTGTGATTGAGTGAGCTGAACTGAAGACTTGGAAGCTAAAACCTCTGGTACGCTAATCGTAGCACCTGCCATTTTACCCATCACTCATTGAGCCTCCTCACAAGATAAGCAACCAAGAACAGAAGGCGAACTTTGTGGTCAGAAAGCCAAAATTGCAAAACAGTGCTGACAGGGTTGCAAGCAGAAAGCTATTGACTTGACTAGATGGCAGGGATAGAGTAGTAGGATCGCCATCTCTTTGTCGAACTGTATAGCATAGAGTCACTAGATACGCAGATGTATTTGACCTACTCTTCTCCATAGCCCTGCTTTTGAACTTTAGGATTCCCTGACCAGCCTGTCATGTACAGAAATAACTAAATTTGAATTTAAACACAAATTGTGATTCTGATGTCTTCTCAGTGTGCTGTACATACAATATTCACTCGGCATTTCTACCTTTCTCCAATACTAAGCAGTCAGTTAAATCATTATCATTGGTAAACCTAGCTCTTACATCAGAGGATCAGGAAATCTCAAAGCACCAGAAAAAGAGGGAAGTGAAGCACAGAGCCATGAAATTCCTTGCCCAAAGTTACCTAGCAGATCAGTGACTGCTAGGATAGAATGAACATCTCCTGAGTCCTACTCCTGTGCTTAATCCACTAGCTGACATTTCCTCCTTATAAACTGCTGATTTATAAATCCAATGTAGGCCCAAAGTGCCTTGAAGTCTGTTATATCTAAGCTGCCCTTGGCCAAGAATGTTCTGAAAACATTGCTACTTAACAAGTGAATGGCAGCCACCCAGGAGAAATAAAAAGCATTGTTGTGAGTATGAAATGCTTAACCTTTCATGACTAAATAGTTCTCATGAGATAAAGAAAGAAAACAATATGTACCTTTGCTCGGGGCTGTATTTTCTGATTGTTCTCTCCCTTTGCAATATCAAGAAAGAGTTATAAGATGGAAGGCCACAAGAGTGTGATTAATGTCTTACAGCACAGGTTTACAATTTCCTTTATACAATATCATAAAAGAAACTCCTTTATTCTTTTCTTAATCTAACACAAGTATCAATCAGCAAGGCTTTATTAGACTAAAGCCATTGTTGGAGGGTCAATAATAGGTTTTTACTTAGAAAAACTCCTCATTTTAGAAGTTTGCTCCTGTAACCATGTAAACACCTCAGTACCTTTATTCAGTCATGCAGGGTGCCTACAGATGTTTAGGGGAGGTGCTCTAACTCATGGTGCTTTACACAAAGTGCCATGACTTAGAGCCTTGCCCCCTGACACCCAATAGATTTTTGCTTGGTGAGTCGGTGGGGGCTTGAGTCTGTCTGCATTGGCCCTGGGCAGGGGGTGGGGGTGCTCCATCAGCTTTCCAGAAGGCTGCCAAACCATCCCTCTCCCCAACCTCCCCTCCCTGCCCCAGCTCCAGCCATGGCAAAGCCAAGCCGGCAGTTGCATGCTGCTGCTGTCAAGAGGCTCAGGCCAGGGGTGAGGGAAGAGGGGCCTCTCTTCCCCCACCCCCAGCCCAAGCCTTTTGAAAGTGGCATCATGGAGCTGCTGGCTCACAATGCATGGGCTTCGAGCTGGTGCTTGCCTCTGTGCAGCAGGAGAGGGGACAGCATGCAACTGCCAGCCTGGCTTTGCTGCAGCCAGAGCTGGGGGACATGGAATAGAGCCCCTCACCTCACAGGCCAGCCCAGCTCCCCCCCAGTGCCCCAGTCAGGGTCGCTGTGGGAGTCCCATGAGGCAAAGGGACTCTGTTCCACCCCATCCCCCAACAGCTCTGGCCACAGCAAAGCCCAGTTGGCAGCTACATGCTGCCTCCTCTCCCTCCCTTCCCCACTGCACAGGTGCATGCACCAGCCAAGGCCTGTGCATGCAGAAAATGAATCCCCAAGGGAACACAAGTTTGGTAAGGCACTCTGCTCTATAGCTTCTTCAGCTAATAACTGATTTATTGTGGGTTAATTTTTCTTGCAATCAGCCATTTTAAAAGTGCTCTACAGCCATGTATGTGTCTTACGTCACAGCTGTAGATCACACAAAACATGTAATTTGTATAAACCCTTGCAATCTTATTGGCTTCAATGGGATTACACATATGAGTAAAGGGGGAAGCATAGTTAAATGATTGTAAAATTGGGTGTGAATAGAGGTTTTGAACTTGAAGGGGTGTTTTCTAAGCTTGACATTTTTTTATGATCAATTAAACATCAGATTAAAGCTCCCATTGGGTTTTAATAAATGTTTCCATTGACTTTTACAAATCAGTACCTATAATTAGAGCTGTAAAGTCAGTGTAGCATTGTCACCTAATACAAGGAAACAGGTTTTGCCGAGGGTGAAAAGACAAAACAGATGTTAGGACATCTGCAAATATTTGTTATACTTTCAGCGAATGATAACTTATTCTTTTGCAGGCAGCCTTAGATTTAATGTATGTTTAGATTATGTTAAGAAACGAGAAGGTAAGAAACAAAGGGCCCCTTGGGACTCGGAGCGGGGGGGCAGCAAAGGCACCAGTCTCAGGGCTCAAGTGCCTATATACTAATGCTAGGAGCATGGGGAAAGAGCAGGATGAACTAGCGCTCCTGCTTTCACTAAACACCTATGACTTAGTGGGGCTAACGGAAACCTGGTGGGATTCATCCCACGACTGGGCAGTACATATTGAGGGCTATAGGCTGTACAGAAAGGACAGGGTGGGGAAGAAAGGGGGAGGGGTTGCGCTCTATGTCAGTGAGCGATATACATCAACCCTCATCAAGACGGAATCCAAGGATGAGGAGGTAGAAGGATTGTGGGTTAGGCTACATGGGGGGCAAGGAGAAAGGGATTTGGTGGTAGGGGTCTGCTACAGACCCCCACATCAAGGGGAAGAAAGGGATTCGGGGCTCCTGAGGCAGCTCATGAAGACCATAAAAGCTAAAGAGGCGGTAGTCATGGGGGACCTAAACTACCCGGACATCTGCTGGGAGTCACAGACAGCAAAGTCCCAACGCTCACGCAGGTTTCTAACCTGTGTACAGGACCTCCACCTGACACAGGAGGTACACAGTCCCACTAGGGGGAATGCCATACTGGATCTGGTACTGGCAACAGGGGATGACATGGTAGGGGACCTCCAGATCGGTAGCCA